>NW_011348630.1:292922-294488 GCF_000735185.1 Notothenia coriiceps
GGGGGGGTGCGCCATAGTTTATGGACGCTGTACGCAATATAGGCGTAGTTATGTTAGCATAAGATAATAAGATGTACTTTGTTGATCCAAAATCGGGAAATTGTGTTGAAATTTAAAAAAATATATACTGTTTTTATTTCTAACTTTTCTTTTTTTTTCAATTTTCGGCACCCCCCATTGATTGATGCACCCTTAGCATTCACCTATACTGCCTATGCCAAGGGCCGGCCCTGGGTGTTGGCACGGCCGAAAAGACACAATGGTGCAGTACACACCAAGACACACCAATCTGAGTAGGGCGACACGACGCTCATCGACACCCGAAATCTATCGACGCCGAAAATTGGCTTGGTGTGTAAGGACCTTTCAAATGAAATGATGGATTATCAGTAATCATTTCAAAGTGACACCCACATTGGATTAACCTATATATTAACCTTCAGCAGCGTTTTTATCTATTAATGCCATTGAACACAACTTTTGATCAGAAAACAACAAAGGTAAGACGCTTTTAGCCTTTTTGTCTCCGTAAAGCAAATGTTGTTGTTGTTTGTTGTCGTTTCGCCGCGAGTTCTAATCGCTCAGTGATGATACTTATATGTCTGCAATCTGTGGAATCTCAGCTTGCTAATCAATATCTTGTTTGTGCAGATCCGATAAGTAATAAGGGTATTTTACCATGAGTTATGTGCTAAGTGTGTAAGCATTTTTTTGCTCAGGGCTAATTCAGAGCCTTTGTTATTAACCTTTTGTTTCATTTAACTAAAAATGGTTAATATTGTCTGAAAGCTGAGTGTCTTCCCCACTCAACGGGAAGAAACTCCGCTATCAGACAATATGTAAAATGAAAACAAATGAATACCTGAATAACTATCATAAAAGCATTTTTTCAAATAAAAATGTGTATTCTATTTATTGACTCATCATTTCTAAAACGAATAAATACGTAAATATTCAAATGTGAGAGCTGAAAGCATGACGTTTTGGTAATTTCTGCTTTTAAATACTTAAGTTGATTGTCTACTTCATTTGTATACACTTTTTCCAATTTGAAAATGTTTACAGTGACATAATGGTGGCTAAAATGACATGTTTAATATGAGACTTTTAAAAATAAACAACCCCTTGGGACAGTTGTTCCTGCAGCAGCTAGGCAGTTTGGTGTGGTGACAGCACTTACTGAGATAAATATAAAAACATAAACATGACATGAGACATTATAAGCGCCTTAAGTGGGTATGGATCACTGCCATATATTGGCTATTGTGAGTGGACATTAACTGGGCGTATTGACTTTCTAAACAACATTATACGTGAGTAAAAACGCCCGAGAGGCATTTAGGGCAATAAACTTGACCAAAGGTATCAAGACAAATCACACACACACACACACACACACACACACACACACACACACACACACACACACACACACACACACACACACACACACACACACACACACACACACACACACACACACACACACACACAGACGACACGACGCACGACAACGAGGAGGACTCTCTCTCTCTCTCACACACACACACACACACGACTACTAAC
>NW_011348630.1:294530-302112 GCF_000735185.1 Notothenia coriiceps
TAGTACGTACACACACACAATCACACACACACACACACACACACACACACACACACACACACACACACACACACACACACACACACAGCTCTTCTTTGTGTTAAGTAATCTCAGTGTTTGTGCCTGTAGTTTTACAGCAAATTTGCTTCATAAAAATGGCTCCTTGAATATTTTCCAAGTTCTTTTAGAAGGCTAAAGGTTGAAAAAAAGAGGATTCTAAGCACCTGCTCACAGTACCATTTCAAAACCGTGCACTATGGTTGTATTAGTGTCTCCACAGGCATCCACAGCAAACACAGTGGGGACCTTAAAATCACTGCCCTGAAACCATCGGTTGTCCAGCGAAGGTCATGGAGCGGACAGTGTATCTGCTCTGAAGGCATTCTTTCTTGAATAGATGAATCACAAATGACCAGAACAAAGTTTATTTCCCTTTGCTTGGTAAGGTGAACTTTTTGACAGAAGACAAATTGTCAAAGATAAAGTAGGGGATGAAACTTTGACAAGATCAAAAAGTTAACCACAAGTTCTCTATAAATCGGGCAATTGGTATAATGTAACTGCAGAGTAAGGCAAATATTTTCTTTACAAAAATCACACCCCATTGTAAACTGGAGAGCATGATTAACAACAATGTTCCTTTCAACTGTCATGTGTATTGGAGGTGAAACGAAAGAATGGCTTGGTGTTCAGGAATATTCTCGATGTCTGAGATAATAGCAAGGAAAACAACACGTTGGCCAAAATATTTTTTTCAGACTTCACATTCAGGGACTCGAGATTTAAATATTTACAACAGCAGATGTTTTCTTTGACTGAAGCTAAAACCTCTTCATCTGTGTATTCACCACAGGCAACACCAACGGCTAGTTTTGTTTAACAGTCTGTGTGTGTCTTCATGGTTCTTCAAATGTGCTCCTGGAGAAAGCTATTGTAACTATGTCACCAAGTCATTTCAAGTGCTTTTATATGTGTTTGTATGTCTCTCTGTGGCCTATTGTCAAAAATAAGGCAGAAATAAAGTGTCACAATTATGCTAGATGTTGTTGTGAGCATTTACTGGTGTTTAGTTGAGATGTGAAGTGTAACAAAGTGTGGTCCAATCAAGAGGGGCCAATAGGCCATTGCAAATAACATTGAATTTAGCAACTACAACTTTTAAAACCTTTCTGAAAATAAATAAATGAGGAACTCAACTGTGAAAGTACATTTCAAATAGTTTGAAACAAAAAACTGCACGTCTATCCCCCTCCTATCCAAGCACACCTCAGTGACAATCGCTTGTCTGCCAATTAAAGAGGCGGCTGGATAAGGAACTGCATTAAGGAGCTTCACACTTGTTTACTCAGGCGTGTAAACATTGAGTAAAATAGCCCCCATTGTCTTTGATTTGTGTTGGGGAGATAATCCCATTATGTTGGCATTAATGTGCTCCCTGTGAACCAAAATCATACTGCACTATGGTTACACTAATTGAAGTCCTAGCAACTCCACATGAGGCGTAGCAATCATACAAAACAACATGAACAACAGCATGGATATCCAGGCAGGACAGGAGTAGATGGACCGCTCTCCTGTCACCTTAATAATTGCAAGACAAACGCAATTGGAAGCAGCTCACCAACGGTCCCCAATCCCAGCAGCTCGTTATTAGAAAGAAGCCCAGTGGAGCTCGTTAGCGGATGAGGGGAGACGCTGTAAATAAGGTTAATTGGCCGATCTGTCAGAGCCGGTAAGATGCGCACGCTGACATGGAACAACCGGAACATGATTTCACCCTTTGTGCCCACACCCACCCACCTTCTCCTGTTTGCCTTCATTAGCATTGGAGGTGTGACGAGGTGGCTGACACGGTGGACATTGTAGCCAAGGTGTGCTTTGTTGAAAACACAGGTGATAGGAGATCAACCTCTTGTGTTTAGTTAAATAGCTTTGTCACATCTACCCAAGTAATGTTTTTGTTGTTTAATATAAATGTTTTTGCTTTCGGAGGGGTTAGCATGAGCAGTAGCGTTATTTCTTGTATTTAATGTCATGTAAAACAAGTGTTTGGATTTAAATTCAAACATAGATCCATCATAATAAAGGATGAGGGTATAATTTAATATTTGTTTCAAATGTGTTCTCATATACCCAACATATGTGTCTTATTTTTATTTATTTATTTTTTAATCTTAACAAGAGGTCAAATGAAACACCAACGTGTGGTTTGTACTGCCTTTGCAAGTGCTTTCATCATCTTAAGGGTTAATTGTAAAAGTTCCATCCAAACCTTTAGTTTTTTACCCAGTAGCCATGTCAATGTACGTACTAGAGAAATACTATAGTTTTCAAGAGAAATAAAAAATATGAAATCAGCCCTCTCAAATAAAAACAGTTAAGTGGGCAGAACACTTAAGAAATGGCCTCAGTGTTAATGAGACTGATAAGACAATTAGTTCCAGGGCTAACTCATTAGCTCTGAGTGAGAAGAGGGCAGGAGTGCTGGTTACTTAATAAGCATGACATCAACAAACTGTGCTTTAGTCCTATTTCATAATCATCTTTGTTTACATTCACTGCTTTATGAGTATGGAACTGGGCAAAGGCAGGCTTTAGCTTTGGGTTTCCGTATAAGCCATCGAGATTTATGGCTGCTCCAGTTAATGACAAAAGACAGTTAATTAAAAGGTCTTGTCTTCTGGGAAATGTATCCATCATCTTGCTCGCTAAAACCTTCACAGCACTGCGGGAGAAAAGGGAATTCCAAGCAGCACATATGTCTTTATTAGATGACATTTGTTGAAGCCAGAGGGTGAATGCACAACCACATTGTCCGTCTTGGATTTATGTTTATATTTAAAGAAAAAGATAACTTGAGATTATCTTCTCTGATACTAAACATGACACATTTCAAATGGGGAGTAGCCCCTGTGCATTTTTGGGATATAGTAAAAGGAGAATGAAAAATGCAGCCTTCCAGAGGCAAAAAAAACCTGTGCCCATGATGTCCCTATAAAATAGTTCCTGTGCTTTAAAAAGCCACTGCAGCTTCACTGGAATCGGTTCTTAGTTGATGAGAGCAAACTCTTTAAACTCGTAAAGTCTACAAATGAAGGCAGCTGGAGGTAATTTTCCAAGAATATAGTCAGTATTTTAGAAAAAAATTGAAAGAAAACCCAAAACAACTGAATACTCTCTGACATTAAAGTGACAGCTTTACATGGGGGGGAAATTATACAATCAAAAAATAACAAGTTAAAGAGGAACCGGCTGCAGTTATAATTTAAGTTGAGTTAAAGAAAAGAAGAAATAAAAGTGACAACTGTATGAGATTGAGGTTTGATTGTGTTCACCCCCATCATTTTAAATGACATAGCTCCAAACTAAAAGTATCAGAGTTCTCAGAGTTATTTTGGACTTTGTTTTTCAGAGTAAAATACAAAGTAAACTCTTTAACCAGCAGCTGTCAATCATTGCAACATAACGTTCTTGATCTTTTACCTAGTTGAGATATTCGGTAATTATGTTGTGACAGTTTCCAACACAAATAGCATAAAGTTATCTATGAAAGTAGTTGTATTATTTATATTTCACTCAAAACCAAGATCTTGAATATAACATGGAACACACAAGCCCTAAAGGAAAGTAACCATGGTCAATTTATGATAATTAAATGTAATAAAGTCACAATTTTGTTTTTGCAAATTATATGTTGGCAGCCCCATTCGTAATTCCTTGTTGGTGTAGGGCTACAATTGCAATGGCTGTGTTTACTTACTTTAACTAAACAATCAAAACTGTCCTTACATAAATCAAGTAAAAAAAGTCAAATCATTTCTCCTGTAGAGATCATCAAAAAAACATACCAAAACTAAATTATTCAAAGGATCGAAACATTTCATTTTCTGTATTTTAACACTAGCTTCAAGCCATGTTCTTGAATCATGTAGAATCATTAAAACAGGTGCAGTCATTTTACTGTCTTTGGGTATGGGGTAGACCTTTCTCCATTAGCTGATCTGCCTTTGATGTTAATTTATACTGCTGGATCTCCTTGTCTCCACTGAGCCAAAGTAATGGATTTTGAACTAGTGATCAAAGCACCCTCTAGAGTTCCTTCTCTGCCTTCCAGCGTGTAATCCGTTTGCGTTTAAGCAGTCTATGTTGGACAAACCACTTGGTCCAAGAATAAACTCTGCGCTTTAGTTACGACCTCCAGAAACCTCAAACTTGGGGCAAATATTATTCTTATATCAAGTGTCAGACTGCAGATGCAATAGGCTTCTGTTGATTTAACGTCAAAAACAATATTGGGCAACTCAGAGATGGATACATGTTGTAGAAATGTAAAATGACATTCCTATATTGAACAAAAAAGTATTTCCACTTCAGTAGACACCTTCATCAGATGTCATATTTTGTGATGAAATGTGCATCGACCAGAATATATGTATACTTACACTTGTCACGTTCTTAAAATACTAACATGCTATCTAACGATGAAAACCAATTCAAACTAGTGTGATTAACAAGTCACTATAAGGGTTTAAGATGTGTAGTTAATTTGTCCCACCAATGCATGTACAGTAAGTCATGACAAACCTTTCGAAAAAAATGTGCCTCCTATAAGAGCTTAATGTTTTAATACCGCCATTATGCTGTGTAGAAATAATGAACAAAGCTAAATGTCCCTCTTCCAAGATCCCAATCTAAATCATGTTTTAATCAAGAGAGTGCCCTCCCTAATAAACACTTGTTCTGAGAAGGGATAGTTTGTGTGTGACCTTGGGTGGTGATGTATCCGTCAATGCTTTTATTTATGCACCCATCTCATGATCATGCACCGATAAATCCTAGGTTAAACTTTAAAGGCACTCATGTTCAAAGGACTACACTGTCACCTAACAGGAGAGGAGGGCTTTATGAGCATGAGGAACAAAACCATATAAAATAGCCCCTCATTTAATCCTTGGTAGATCGAGGGGGGATTCATCAATAGGGCTATTACGGTTCCCCCAAGGCGAGAGCTGCAAGACTGATAATAAATCAATAGTTTTCCATGCATTGGCTTTACTAACTACTTGGTTGTCAGAACCGTGCATATATCAGTTTTAATGTTTGGCCTCAAGCGCTTGAAATAGAAAACAACAAGATATGCCACTTTTCTGATTACTTGAGCAAATGTCATGGATGTAGACAAATTGTGGATAATGCCAGAACCAGTTCTCAGAGTATAGGCTTTAGTGTTTCGATGTCCTGAGGCAGCTAATACTCATAATATCTAATGTCTGAATGAAGGGGTTATAATCCAAATGACTATATTTTAATATCAAAGTCTTGTTGAAATACAAAAAAAGGTGCTAGAATATGACAAATACAAGTTCTGAAACAACAGTATTGTGTTTTGAAAGAATAACTTATACTCCCTTGCAGAGATGGGGTCGTTACTAAAAAAATGTAATATATTACATGTTACTTTATAAAAAAAGTAATTTATTACACTACTTCGTTACTCTCTACATAAAGTAACTCGTTACTTACTCGGTTACAAAGACTTCAGCCGAGCACGTACGAACTGCGCATGCCTGAGTGGCAATAACTCTCCTTACCAGCAGGCGGCGGTAGAGTGTATTCGTCATTCAAAACAGGCAACAACAAATAGCGTGTGGGTTAGCTTCACCTTAGCATGTGTTCTTTGCAGGTGTTTGTTGAGGTTTAACCTTTATACAGTGGGGGAAAAAAGTATTTAGTCAGCCACCAATTGTGCAAGTTCTCCCACTTAAAAAGATGAGAGGCCTGCTATTAAATGCTTGCCCTATTTCAATCGTGTATATATATATACTCAATACAGGCCTTCTTATCTGCCGTACTCACTGCCGACCCACGTTGACAAAGGTCCGGTCTTGACAATGTGACGAATTTGTGGTGCAGTTTGGGTATCTGACATATTGTATTACCCCGTTTTTATAAATTCAGTCGGTGGTAAGCACGTTCTAAGAGGGTGAATTTTTCTCTCTCTCTGGCACTATTAAAAAGGTAGGATCCATATAGAGTTGATACTCCTCTGTTTTACTTTTAGGTCTTTTAGTGTAACAGTACTAAAAGCTTTCTTAAATAAACGTTTAAATACCACCTTTTATTCATAGAACCAGTTATTGTTTTCCAAGTAGAGGTAGTGGAGTAACAATATATTGGGAGAAGACAAGCCAGTTACTTTCCAGTTTGCAAAAGACCATTCAGAAGTTTCCAAAAAGTGTAGTGTGACACACGACCATAAAAACCCCGGTAAGATGGACAGGTCGCGTGCTAGAGGAGGATCTCGTGCACTACAAAACCCGACGCAGCGACCGCCGTGTCTGAAAGTTGAGGGAGGTTCTAAAAGATACCCCAAACTCTTAGACGTCTGGACCGTCCGTTGAGTCCTGAACTTTACGGAAGAATGCTTCGGGTGAGGATAGTAACGGGACCCGCCACCACAAAACCCTATGTAACTTAGTACGACTTTCTGGGGTCGGGGCAAAGTAGAAGTACGGGAACGACTACTTGCCTCCAACAGTGAGTTTTAGAGTGCTATGTGAGCCGGGGTAACGCTAAGAAAGGAAATGGCCTAGCAGCAGGAGCCAGGGACGTCTTTTTTGTCGGGTTCGTTAGTAGCTACAAAGGTAGGGCTAGCAAAGTGTCATCCGAAACCACACAGAAACCTGACGTTGGAGCGTAGAAAGAGGAGGTTTGTGCAGCTCAACTCAGAAAATGGTTTTTCAGATTAAAACCAAAGTAGACTGGGTATAACTGTAAGAGGTTAGGAGAAGACGTAGTAGATTTATGAGAGATGCGTTGGAATCTGCCCGCGACCTGCTACATGACCGGATTCGTCGCCCGCTGTGCAGGACCGTGACGCGTCCTAGGAACTCAGGACGCAATGCACACAGATGACTACGCAATCGGAAACATGAAACGAGGGTCGAGAGACGTCCAGGTAGACTTGATCCAGGGAGCACACCAAGACCTTAAAAATAAATAAAAAACTAGAACCGGGCTAGGGTAAACCTGGGGTGAGCCCACTCTAGACAACGCACTCGGGGTCTAGCTCCCTCTAATAGTTCACCAAACATAGCAGAAGGTGAAGAGATTTTAACGAGGGTCAACGTAAAGAAGGTGTTGTTTTTGTGGTTGTGTGTGTGTGTGTTTGACTGTAATATATGTGGTTGGTATGTTGTGGGTGAGGTGTGGAACCACGGGTCCAATGTGAAACAAAGACACAGGACAACCGGTCGAGAACCAGGACCGTTATCACCTCAAAACCTCACCTGACAACTCGCAACACCTGGCCACCAGGAAGAATGAATGGGAGGCTAGACTTTGTGCAAGTTTTGTCGCACGGTAATTATGTCAATGTTTCCCTCCTGCTCTCGGCGAGAATTTGCTTACTTAATGGTACAGACACTCTCGGTCTTGTAGAACAAACAAACTATCCACTGTTTTATCAATGAAAAGGCCAAGGAACTCGTTAAATGGTTAATTAAGTATTTTTTAGGATGTTACACTAAAGACCTAAGAAAGGGGGATACGACCAGAGAGTATCAGACTTCACATGGATCCT
>NW_011348630.1:302791-336750 GCF_000735185.1 Notothenia coriiceps
AACTCAAAATAATGGGCATACTTCCACCCCTCGAAAGTTATCGGTGACTCAGCCATGTTTATGCAGCACTGCACGTGGAGATGTGGACGCGCAAGTCGCACATATTACGTACATATAAACCAGCGGCGGAAACCCCTCTTGTCTGTCAGTGTGATGAGGACTGGTTTTAGTAAGTAACGAAGTAACGCGTTTCGGGGCAATGTTAGTAACTGTAGTGTGATTACTGAATTATAAAAGTAGCACGTTACACTACTCAGTTACTGACAAAAGTAATATTATTAAACCCAACTCTGCTCCCTTGTGAGTATTGCTCTCAATATCTGGATTTAAAGGAGAAATGACAGTTGTCAGCCTATATTCTAATAGCGAGGATGCTGAAATGAAGGCAGCTCCAAGTGTTGAATCACAAAATAACACTTACTGTAACGGCCCGTCCACACAGCAGCGTTAGAAGCTTCTTTCAACGCTTCTGCCCATTCACTTTGAATGGGGTGACGTCACTTTTCGCCGAACTGCATTGTGGGAAGCAGAGCGGAGCTTTCCTGGCGTTTCAGGCGGCAAAAGTTGAGCAATGTTCAACTTTTGAATCTTCTGAAGCTTTCGGTAGAAGCATCAGCCAATCAAATCATATGCCAGTACAAGCTCTAGCCAATCAAACCGCTGCTTGTGTATCAGGGGCGGGAGATTCATGTGATTGGTTGTTGGTCGAGCTTCAGACACGCCCTCCGGCAAGCTTTTTCCAAAGCCGCTGTGTGGACGGGCCGTAAGTGATAATCCATCTGCATGCTGCATCTCTGTTCTGACACGGTCGGTTAAAAAAGGTCACAATCTAAAAGGTGTGAAAGGTCCTGGTTCATTTAAATGACTGGAAGGAAGTCAAGGTCAGTCGCTTGAGATTCTAACGCGTACCAAGACTGATCTCACTCATTCCTCATGGAGGTTATGCAATGTTTAACCAACATTAAATGAGACCAATTATCTTGTATGGGGTGGTTTAACAGCCCTGACCTTACTACATAATGCTGAATAGTGTGGTGCAGGGATGACATATTGGTGTACTGCAGGCCAAGTCAACAAATAGCATTTCATTTAGTATGGAATATTGTGGAAAATAAGATATGTGGCAAATGCATTTATGATACTTATACCATTTTTTCAGGAGGATAACCTACACATAATATTAACACCACTTCCTTCCACATATTTTTTTAACACTTAACATTAAATTACATTCATGGTATTTGGAAAGATGTTGCCATTTGTTTTTTTTCCTTATAGCTTTGTGAAGCACCTTGAGATGACGTTGTCTTTAAAGTGTGCTATATAAATCAAATGTATTATTATTATTATTATTATTATTATCTGTCATAATGTATATTGCTGTTGGAAAAATGCACTTTCAGTTTCTATGTGGCACAGAAGTGACAAAAAAAAGAGACCTGTTACTATAAATGCACACTCTTTCTCCAGCAGTGACTGTTGCAAATTGTCTTCTGCATTTAGATATATGGAGCTTGATAGCTGGAAGAAAGCTTTGGCTCATTGCAGATCCTGCCACTGTTTTCCAGGCAGCCTAAAATGGAACACCCTGCTATTCATCATATGCTACTCAATTATGAATGTCTGAAAACTTGAACGTGCTGCAGTAATATATTTGCAGGGGATAAGAAGAGAAAGCTGTGCTCGGAAAGCCGGAGCGAGTCATGACGTTATTAGAATGCAGAAAGGATCCTTTGGCAACAAGACTTGGAAATAAAACCCTTTCTCATCTCGAAAATATGGTTGCATTCACAATACATTTTAAGTGCACACACTCATCCACGCTTTGTTATTGATTTTACAGCATAGAAAATGGAAGAATACCAGAAAATACTGCTTAGTTGGCGTCTGTGACTAATGATGCGTTTAAAGGCTGATTCATTATAGAACGTGACGCCCTGAGGTTAATTTTCTTTTTGATGGTTTTAAAACATGGCTAAATAATCAGGGCATTCTTATTATTCCAGTCATTGTTCTCTTGCAGCTGTAACTAATAACAGTGAATCAGCCAAAGCCATTGGGGTCCCCAGACTTAATTACCCAGTCTCCTTTTGTCGAAGGAGGCTCAATAGAAGATCTAAAGCAGCCTTAGATGTGTCCGATCTGATCTTCTGAGTGTGATGAGATTTCACTTCCTTTATGACTCTAATTACTGAAATTAGATCTCCAGCAGAGAATCTACTGTATAGAATTGCAATGGGCTGGCCCTTTATCTCAGTAACTGTAGCCTAGTTCCTTTGTTCTTGGCTACAAGCCCTCATTTCTTTGAAACGTTCCTTCTTCCACAGACATAATATCGGCTTGGTCCTGTGATGAAACATGATACGTCACAATATGAATTACAGTTGAGAAATTGTATTTCTTTAATTTTGCAATCTTTTCTAGATGCTTAGCAAGTGAATAATCTCTGCTGATACCTGGCTCCACTTTGTCCTACAGCCCAATATGAATAAGGATGAGAAAGACTGACCAATGGTTGTGTGCGGTTGCACTAGTCCTTGACCCGGGGTAGCAAACCTTGCCAAAAGCTCAATTGTACGGCCTCGTTATCTTTAACATACATAGGACTAATTAAAACCTGAAAAGTCCAGCTTCAGAACAGGTTCACCCTTGGAGGTTTTATATATTTTAATAGGGTACTCCAAGGGCCAATCAGCAGCTTGTTCCCTACTGAATAACTGTATATTCAAGTGTGACACAGTTTTCCATGCCTACATGTCATTAAAAAAGTTATTTACTTAACATTCATATGTGTATGAGCCAATGATGGCTTGGGTTATTCAGCAGTCACAGTGATTGAAAAAGCATACTCCCTGAATGTATTTATAATACATTTGCTTCAGAAAACAGCCGTTACAACTAGACTAAAATATTGTAAACTGAAAATGTTTTATAATGCATAATTTCTAGTTGTGGTCATGTATTATGCATGTAGGTGATGGAATGAGTGCAGAATAAAGCTTGGGAGCGGACCAGCTGTTGTAAAGTGTGTAATCCAGCTCATCTTGTTCAAGCTAAATCAAGAGTTACCCCTAATTGATTAGAATTTACCACAGCCGTTTGAGAAAACAGCTACCAGCTTTGCCACAGCCAACACTATGATTTGTCAAGCACCTTTGGAAAAGCTATCAAACATTTTCTTCAAGGACATTCCAAGATTGCACGACCTCTGCAGTGCAAAATAGCACAGCCACACTTAGTAAATAAATAGCAGCCGTCCATAAAAAAATACATTTTCTAATCAAACTGTATAGATCATATTCTTTAAATCTATAGGGGTCTAAAACATTTAGTGTTCATATGAAATGGTGAGACTTTAAAAGATACACAATCAGGCCAAAAAATAATTTCATTGTGTGATAATTGATTAAAAAGCTGCTTTCATCAGCCCACAGATTCCCTGAGCTGCTGTGCAGAACTCATTTACAGACGATTCAGCTGTATTGAGTCAGTCAAATACACTCAGCTTTAGGGCAGGCCAAAAGTGACGTTCAAATATTATTTCTTGTAAAAACACTATTCAATTATCTATTTTTGCGAATTTGCCATTTTGGGAGCCCAGTTGTTATTTATTCCTGTCGCTTACTTAAAAGTAATGAAATGGGCGAGGAACTGCTGATTCGTGAAGTTAAAATGAGGTACTCTATACAATACCTCATGTTACTATAACAACCGAGATAAGGTGGCAGCAGGCTGGAGAGAGATCACCTGGAAGTTTTCCTATCTGCATTTTATTGACAGTAAATACCCAAATGTAAAATGTGTCTTTCTATTCAAAAAGTAAAATAAGTCAGGGAAGTACCTAGCTTGCATGGAATGTGTGAGTAGAGTTTTGAATGGTTGGTGTCTTTATTTTTAATTGATAGTTTCAATATTTAAAATACCTTTATTGTCGCCCTTCTGGGATTAACTCCATATTAGTCGTGTATGAACACAGTATGTGTGGCAATAAAGTGTTCCTGTTAAATAGACTGTATCAGATGCAATAATATGTCTCTAATGCCTAAGGGCTGTGAATGTATTCAGCTCTACACACTAGCATGTCTAAATATACAGTATGTGACCTCCCTGACACCATCACGCTCATATCTGTCAGTGAAAGCTGTTGGTTGACATTAGACGGAGATTAAATAAGATGTTTGGGTTTTGCCGTCGACATGTTCAGAGGATTAATGCGGTCAGAAGTCAACAGGCTCTCAAACATAGGCCGAGCGAGACTCCCCTGCTGGTTCGGCGGCGTCACAATCACACAAATACAGCTCCTACTGTGCTTATCAGGAACAAAAATCATCATGTGGCCCAAATTCCTGATTACAAAGTACTCCACAAATAATGGAACGAAACTTACTGGTCAAGAGCAATGTGAATTAATTTCAACAATCCCCCTTAACTGCTCAAAACATTGTTGTGGAATAAAAAGATTGTGCTCCAAATAGTCACGAAGATTTCTGTATATGGCCGAGAGAGAAATAAAACTAATATGTTCTGATTGTGCACTCAAACCGAAATAATCAAAGTGACTGAACGCAATTAGTTTGAGAGAAGAACTGAGGTAACAATAACATATTCAGTGTGGGAGTGGCAGCCATGATAAGAAGACACATTATCTGAATGCTTAGAAAAGGTGATGCAATGCTTCTTTTCTTATCTCTTTTAGCATAAGGTACACTGCACCATCCTTTACAAAAAGAGAAGAGATAATGCTGTGGCAGAAATCCCCTGCGGCCACATTTGAAGAGAAGCAGATCAATAACATCCACCATCCTTGACTTGAAAAGCTGGAATAAGACAAATATTTATATTGAAAATAGCATAAGATAAAACATGGCTAATGTTCAGATACCGAGAGAATGCATTTTCAGAAATGATTGCAAGGAGAAATGTTACTGTTTATTTCCAGATTTTTCAAGTGCATGAATATTCCCAAAGCACCTGGCTAAAGTTCATTTTTTTTTTACAGTTCAATACAAATCAACAATCATGTCACGAATGTTTGATTCATGAGCATTGTGTTATTAAGACCTAACGTGGCTAAACATTCCCTCATTAGAGCGTCAATGAAAGGTGTGAATTAATAAGCAAAGAGAAACAACCTTTGATCTGTGCTTGGCCAAGAAAGAAGCAATTACAAACGCTGTGTAAAGCAGCCAGCGCCCTCTGAATGTGTGCCAGCACCAAACACTGGCACACTCGTCTCATTCCCCAACTGCAAATAAACCGAACAGGAGAAACAGCAGGCATGGTGACAGCTTGGGTAGAGTACCATTTACAGAGGGGAAAACCAGTGAAGCTTACACCAGAAAACATACAGGAGCATTAGAACACCTCACTGTGAATGAGAGTAGAGAGCAGTGTTGGTATTTATAGCTCGCTAGGATGCACACTAACAGGCGGGGCTTTTATCATACAAATGTATGGCTCGAGTGCTTATGTGATTGTGTAATATCCGCTTATTTGAAATGTTTAATCCTGAGCTCTCATTACTTTGTTGCTTCATTTGGAGAGAAAAAAGGCAGAGGGCACAGGGTGTCCGTCGACTTTTGCGTTTGAAATGAGTTTGTTCATCCAGTAAAGTTATGAAGGTCCTTTGCTTATCTTTTTTGGACAGCAAGTAAACAATTGAAATACATTGGAATTAGATTAGATCTCGCAAAAAAAGAAAGTTTTGAAGCCTACCAAGTCCATCCAGTAATGTGTCCATTGTGATCGTATTGCTTTTCATGGAGCTCAAACTTTCTTGGAAGCATTTGGTGACTTCTGAGTGTCAGTGTCACAACAGGGCCGCAGATAATGCCCCGTCTGCTCAAACTGTGAAACTTCACTTTGAAGTCCAGTCAAGGGATCAAGCAGAACATTTTAAGTAGTTAATCCCTCATTTTTTTGTCAAATTCATGGTTTCTGCTTAATATTTACCGCAGAGAGGTTTGCAATTGTCCTGCCTACTAGTTCAAACTTTTAGTACCATACTGATAATTAATGTGACCAATAGAGAGACATATGCTGCGTGTTGGGAAATTGAGGGACCCTCTGGAAAATGCTTTTAAATGATGGAATTAGCGTACCTTTGAAAAGGAAAAACTGCATGTCTGTTTTTAGTGACTGCAAGGTCATGGTGTTTAAGCACAGCAGTTTAATTAAATTTGCTGTCCATAACGTTTTTTGGGAAGCATTATGCAAATACGATTTTAATTATTGCCCATTGCGAATGTCATCAAAGTGCTTGTCTAAAAAGGGATATAATGCTTTCACCAGTCTTCTGTGATTTCCCATAATCCTAACATAAAATAGGAAAAGAATAATGAATTGAATTAGTTCCAGTTCATAACTACCGGAAAAACTTTTTGAAAGATATTACTTTCTTGTCTACTGAAAATAACTCTTAATTATTTTTGAACCGCTCTGGTTGCTTTAACCATTTGCACTTTGACTATGCCTGTTTGATGATATAAATACATCCGTTTGACAAGTGTGAAAAAGCGAATCCCGATGTAACAAAACATAGAACATAATTATTTTTTGAAATCTTAATACATATTTAGATGGACATGTATGAGTTCTGACCTATACTGTCTATCTTACACATCTTTTGAAATTGCTTTTGATCCACTTTCTTCTTCATATGGCAGATGTGTGGGCAGATGATTTAAATGCATTTAGGGACCACACTATTTGGTCAATGCAAAGCACATGGAAGCTGCTCATGCCTGAAATTGTACAGTTCAAAGGGCACTGATTGTGGCTGCACACTGAGAAGATCAAATATTGGCTAAAGCTGCCATCCCAGTTGAAAGGAATGAGAGATCTGGGGGAGGGGAATTAAAAGTTAAAAAGGAGATGCATGGGCTCTGGTGACACGGCACTTGATCAAATATTGATTGTGTACAGTAGGGGAGCTGAAACTGCTGAGAAATCCCAAATCCATAGCGTGAGATGTGCGAGACGTGGGCCTCCATTATTTAATGATCAGCTCTCTAGTCATGTTCTGAGAGCACATCTTGAAAATAACCTGCCAGGGGTTTAATTTGCAACTTCTTACTTTTCTCTAATTTCCACATTACTGCTTCACCCTGAACTCAAGAGCCTAGAGTATAAGGAACACAGACATATTCTAGCATGAGAAATAGGCACTGCTAAAGGAATTCATCATCAAAAAGCCTACCTTTGAAACTTAAAAAGCCATCTATGGAAATGTAGAATTGCAATGAGAACACTGTTATGCATGTGCGAGTACAAATGTTCTTTAACAATCTCAATATTTAATTTCCCCTTGTGTTGGAATTGTTTTCATAAGTCAATGAAATATGGGGAGGCTGTGGGTTAGTGCGTTGGTGTTCGGATCAGGGGAGCACAGATTCAAACCCCACTGCAGTCAGCATGTCGTTGTGTCCCTGGGCAAGACACGTCACCCCAAATTGCTCCTGTGGGGATTGCCCACAGTACTGAGTACGTAAGTGGCTTTTTTGATAAGCGTCTAACATGTAAAGTAATGTAAAATATAAACAATGTTTTATTTGACCTGTTTGATTTTGTGTGTTTCTGTTGATCCTCATTCTGCTTACAATTTAACAAATATATCTTTCCAAGTTAAAGGTTTTTAGAAGGGCACTAGAACTTAGATTTAGAATATATATTTTCTAATGGTGGGTGAGAATAAGAATGTGTTGTCAATGTGTGAGTATGCATCTATGAATACATGCATGAGTATACAAGCATGAGTATACAAGATAAATGTATCAACAGAAGTAAGCCTGTTCTCATGAGACCTTCATTATGAAAAACCTCAGGTAATAGATGAACTATTAACAATCTCTGTGGTTTGTGAATTAGATGTCGAGACAACATACATTCACTTAAACCATTGGTGAACTAGATACAACAATTGAACACTGTATGATTTATAACATAGTGTCTCATTTGTCCTGCAAATATATTCAAAACCTTCCTTTTTTTAAATAAAAACTCCACTTTTATATATAGAGACACAAATAACTTGCATATTTACAGTACAGTAGCTGAACGATACAATACATTTAAGTATGCTAATAAACCGTATCTCTTTTTTTGCCTGATGAAAACTTTGGTGTCAACTCAATCGAAACAAAGTTCAGGAGAAAGCCAATATAGCAAAAAGGATGTCTCAAGGCCTAAACAACGTTGCAGGAAATGTCTATAAAAACCAAGCGGCAATCTCTGGGGCAGAGCCGGGAAGCCCATAAGGAAGTGCCACAAACTGCAGTTCATCTATTGGCCGATAGGGGATGGCTGCAGAAAGGAGCCATTTCCATAGACCCCCATGTTAAAATGCCCAACTTTACAGCAGAAATAAACATGTTTCTAACCCTGGATGCAATAAAATGTATTCTGGATATAGTTAGATTCCACCTTCAAGACAATGGATTGTGGAGTGAATTTTTTTTATAACGCACCCCTTTTAGTTATATTAGGTCTTAAAGTGTTTGCATAAATAAAAGCGTGGTCACTTTGATGGACATGACTGCGGTGACCGCTGCTTCTAGCTTTCTGTCCCTCTGCTAGCTCTGTTAGCTCTGTTAGCTCCAGGATGCTACAAGGGCTAAGCTGCGAGAATGATCCGGGGAACACAACTTGAACTCGGACGTGTTTGTTGTGTTGATGCCTGGTGGAGTATTTTTCATTTAAATATCAGACTTATCTTATGCCGCCTCTTTGCCCTTATTTGGATCTGGCTGGAGCGTGCGGTAGACTCTGCCTCCGCCTACTAAGGGCTTCTCAACAACTCTGCAGAAACCTATGGGTGACGTCACGGACACTACGCCCATTTATATATACAGTCTATGATAAAAACATACACATGGAAATGCATTCCATTACTGTCAGCTGTTGTCAACTTTTCTTGATTCGTAGATGAAAGTTGGTCACTTTTGTCATTTTCTCTCCAGAAATATAAACTTCAAATCAGCTGCCAGTCCAATGTCAACAAGGGGGAAAAAAGTAATATGTAACTCCCAAAGGAGTTCCGAGTTGACGTTACCGCTGGCACACAACACTTATTGCAGTTTATGAAATATCTTTACCCAAAAGGCTCAGATGTCCACCCTGCACTTCCTGTGAACCGTGCCTTAAAAGAGTAAATGCATGAAACGGATAAATAAGTAAACACACACTCATCTTTATATTCTGTGTTTGTATATACCCACCTCCTTTCATATTGTTAGGACCAGCTTCAAACAAAGTGAGAAGCTATACCCTTCAACACTTCAAAAGTGCATCTCAAGATGGGCATTTGGCACATTAATAATAGATAATGTGTGATTTTATCATTTAAAAATGAATGGATGTCTCTCCCGTTTCATTTTTTATCGTCTTCATGTGCAAGCAGGAGGAACATCAAGATGGCTACATGGGGTGTTAGAAAGGGGAAACTGTAAGATGGCTTATAATTGGCCCTTCTTTTTTTTTTACCCCTCGTCTTCTATACGCTATGGAGGGGTAAATGCATTCGTTCCCCTCCACTATGGAAGGGGGAGGGATCAAAGAGCAGTGATGGGGTATGAGTATGACTCACAAAGCAATGTTCCCCTTCTTCTGCACATAAGTGGATGGCCCACACTTCACCTGTGTCCCCCATTAACATGCATGCATTGAACAAAGATAACCAGCATATATTATTTGTTTTCAGCCACATGTGGCTGGTGGGAACATGACCATACTTTTATGTTGAGGACAGAATTGTCACTCCCAATATTAAAGCAAACTAATTTGCATTATCTTTGAGGTAAAGTCACATTACATCATTTTGATGTGCCCTTTCATATTTCCAAGCATCTCGAAGCATAGCAGGGTGCTATCTGAAGGCTCATGTCATGTACAAATATCATCCACTGCCGTACAGAGGAGGTGAGATCTGATCCCTGTTCCGCAATTTTAAGGACAGGAAGAAAGGTTGGACGGCTGTGGGGCGTCTTACCTCCGACATGGAGCCCTTGTCAAGTGTGTGCAAGTTCCCAAAGCCCCCCCCCCCCTCCCTTATGACCACCTCTGTTTCTCGATATACTAGATGCTTCCCACTGGAATGCTTGGGGGAGAAGCTGTGAGCAACATGTTATCAAAGGTGGGGGACTTGATATGCGTGTGGACAATAGGTTACAGAATCTGAAGATGTATACTTCATCAGAAGTGCTGATGCAGAGTCACAAACTTCATATTTGAACATATCAGCAAGGTAATTATGTAATGCATTGCATACTAAGGGTCAGGTAGAGTTTTTGTAAGATATTGTGACTTAATTCTTATAAAATGACAACTTTATTTTTGGAAATATCACCACTTTCTCCAAAGTGTAAGACTAGTTCTTGAACTCTCAGAGAAAAGAGTTATGTGCAGAAGCTTTTAACATGAATTAGTTATAGTTATTTGAGGTTTGAAAAATCTATTATAACTGAATGTATCATTGATCTGATTAGGAACCATATGCACATCTAAAAAGATTACTTTCCCCTAACAAAAGACACAAAAGAGGAGGGAGGCGTAAATAACGCCTACATACAGTATATGTCGACTCAGCAGAGACAACATTAAATGAGAAAAGTTGATCTACGGGAGAAAAAAACATTTAAAAGCATTATAGAAAGACAGAGTGTTCCAGCATTATCTGCCATTATATTCTGAAATGTCACCTGGGACCTGAATTGTGTGTTTTGCTTATACCATAAATAGAGATATGTCCAACATAAATTGATGCAAAAAAGGTCAATCCCTACTGTTTACAGGTAACAATGAATGTTCTGCTGTATTGCACTGTACTGGAACACCTGCCCGAGATGCAGATGGGTGCAATTTCTCATTTATGTTGTGAAAGAATTCAACCTTTGCATTTCTTATTAGACGTTTGTTATAAATATTTTGTACAGGGGCTACTGTTGTTGTTGCATTTATATTACAGAGTTCCTCAACGTTATGCTTGGCCAACAGCCCTGTAAAGGGAAAATACATTATTATTTGTTTGCATTCTGAGACAGGATCTACAAAGACTGATTCTTATTTTTCTTGTCTCCTATCACCTGAACCTTTGCATTATTGATTTTTTTTGATCTGATAAGTTGCTCCCTCTGTTTGCCTGAGGAGGGTGTAGATTGCCCCGTTGGCTTCGTCCACTGAAGAGCACCACAGAAATTAAACATGACTTGATTTGTTCTGATAAGAGGGGCAACTGAATCAGCCATGAAACATAACTCAGCAAAAAGTCACTAGAGGTTACCACATAAACAGACGCTGACCAACGGCCCCCACTCTTAGCGGGCAAAGCTGTTTTTTTCACATCTATTTTATATTATTCTCAGCAAATGTTACCATGGATTTGTCCTCATTTGATTTTGTTTAGGCATGCTGGCTCTTTAATTACCATTTTAGTCTAGTAACTTGATGTTTGTCTTGTCTGTATCTGCATTGTGCTTTTGCTGTCACACGGTTAATTTCCCTGCAGTTGGACTAATAAAGTGATCTCTGATAAGAAATGTTTTTTAAATATTAAACAATTTGGAAAATATAGATATAAGTAATAAATCAAATTTTGTTTTTACCATATACTAAAAATGTAATTAATATTCTGTGTCCGATCCTGAGTCCAGTTCTCTCCCCCTATCCTAATGCAATCCACTCCTTTCCGTTTCTTAAATGTTCTTTCATTAGCAGAGTTCCTCCCTGAGCCTTTAACTCTGTTAAACTGACACTTTCTGGCCTTCCTGACAGAGACCAATTAGTGAGCGTAAGGTTGAACAGCTTGAGGCCCGAGGCTGCCAACACTACTCTTTAGTGCCCGTTGGAAGAAACTATTCGATAATGATCCCACACTAAACATCACCATAAGCTAGGTCCAATAATGGCCAGACCCCCTCACCGGGCACGCTAGACTTGCTCATGGCAGGTCATAGAAAAGTATCTGTTGAAATATTGTGCAATAACAACCATTTTTTAAAACCTTATAGGTGTTGTGCAATGGCACATAATAAGCCCCCAGCAGAGGATCCAAACATTCACAGCAGAACCAATTTATTCTGTCGTCTTCAGATGTACTGTGTATGCAGGTTGTTTTTTCACATTTGTCTAAATGGAAAAACACATGCAGATTGAAATCTCCTTGTCACTAAGAGCATTCAAGCAGGAACAGCATTATTTGTCCCGCACAAGCTTGTTAATGTTACCGAAGAATGCTTGTGATTTCCCTTGCCAACAAACACATTAAATGTAGAACATCTAAAAACCTGATTTCCTTTGGTAAAAAAGGAAATTGAAAATGCCCTTGCATGTTAGGAGATCACTCACTGTATTTCCTCCAAGAGCCTCATTCTACTGAATATCCAAAGCTTGTTTCCCTCATACTATGATACACAAATGTGTGTCAGAGAAAAGTGCTATGAATTATGTTCACAGCCAAGGACCATATCCAATGATATTCCACTATTAGTTTACGCATTCAGAGGCAATAGCAAGCCCCACCAGCCCCTGGGGGAGATTACTGAAAGAAATGGCTTGGCACTTTTAGCAAGCACCCACTCCATCCGTAGCCTTTTTTTTTATTTCCGGATTTTCCTGCAGAAATGATATAAACAGAGACTATCCCTCTTCTTTAATTTGCCACACATGTTGACCACTGATAAACGCTGTATGCCTAATGGATTGGACAACTCATTTAGCGTAGTAAATGACACACAGTAAAAAAGTGCAGCACGTGATAACATGATTTCTGATGAATTTGTGGGGAAATGTGTTGGGACGTAACAAGCACACGGTTTTAATGGTGTGGACAGATGTATGGTTCAGTATAAAACAGAAAGGACAGCTGGTAGATTCAGTCAGAGAAAGAACTCGCTGCATATACACTGATGTGTTTATGAGTTGTAATAATGAAATACAGCCGGTGATACAAGTTTATGAAGCTCAGTATTTACTTGCGGTACTTTAATGTGACTTGTTATTCAGGGTGGAAACAGCTCCTTAAGGAGAAGGTGAAGGTGGTCATTTGCTGGTATTAGAATCCTATATTGTATATAATCTGGGTCTACCCCTCGTTATCTCTTTCTGCCTGTGTGTGTATTCAAACCAATCCAGCTGCAAATTAATTTAAGCCCTGCTTGCCAAGGGTGGCGGCTCCAGCAGCGCTACAACAGCATCTTTCTAGCATTAATGACTCAGTGCCAAATGAATTAGACTGACAGCTATTTATTGACCCAATTTAAAAAACTGAATTGCTGGAATCCTCATCAGTGACAAATTGAGCTGTGGATGGTAACTGCTCCGAAGCTACCTGGATTGTTAGTAATATACAAGCGGCTCATGAGTCATGCGAAGGGCTCATTATTTTCTGCTTTTAAAATAAAAAATAAGGTGCATGATAATGGCCTCAAACAGAGAAGTAGCCACATGTCTGTGAACCTCTCTCAGAATGCTTCCTATCTCAAATGTGTTATTTATTTAGAAATAAAAATAAAAAACAGTTGAAATATACTATTTATATGTTGCTCCTAAAAGACAAAAAATAGGTAGAAACCTGAAAAAACTGTTGATATTGCATCTTTGAAATGTACTGTGGAAGGTGTCCACATTGAGATGCATGTTGTACTTTAGTTGTATCAAAGGTCAAAAGCATGTTCAATGTTTTGCATTTGGAGACATTCAACACATTAACACATAATGTGTTGACCTGTATATATATATTGTAACAACACCCAGACTAGACATAACCTCAAGCTAAATGTTTCGGTTGGATATTCTAGTTGAAGGATAAAGCATTTGCTCAATGTCATTTACACACAAACACATTTCCAAACAATGCCTTGGCAATCATGACGAATGTGCCATGTTGTCACATGATAGAATATCAGTGGCTGTGCGGGAGGCTTGTTGGGAGGGAAGACAAATTCAGTTTAAACACATCTGTTGATTGGCCACACCGTGGGAATTCAGAGGATAATAACCCTGTGAAGGCAGTGGGAGAGAGCTGGGATGAAGGGATCTAAATCCATGCTGTGGACAAACAGGAAAGCTGTTTCCCTGGCACCGTCCTACCCTCAGAGATTACATGTCTCTCGTTTTCATCATAACATCCAAGTTGGCTCACCACCATTAATAGGACAGACCTCAGTACTTATCCCGTCAAATTGCAGTGGCCAGAAAAACAGACCACAGAGAAGCAACTGTGACAACTGCACACCGGGTCAAGTTTAAATAGAGGAAAAAGGTGGGTATATTTGAGCAGCCTGAGAGAAATACTAAAATAATCTCACTAGGTTCAAGTTTGGGGCTGTGTACTGCAGTCAGGTGGACAGCATATAAAAGTAATATACTGTAGCTGCAGAGCACAATTCAGAGCCTGCGGTGAGTCAAGGCACTTTCTGCACCACAGCCCTCCTGGCTGTTCAGCCCGTCCTCCTTCACTCGTTCAATATACCTCCACCTCTGCAGGCAAGAGCCCATATGCTGGCCGCTTCATCTCTCCACAGTATTTAATGCGTTTCTTCCTTCCCACTCCCACTCCAAACCTTTGCCAAATGCTTGCTTGACTACACATCCCTCAGCCGATGCGGCAGACGAGTAATATGGGCTCATTTCGCAGCCGCCCCTGGCACTGACAGCAGTGGGCTTGTGTCTGCCAGGACTGATTACTCGCGAAGATTGCTGATCAAATTGTCAAATCATCCAAACTTTGAGACAGTTTTTACTCCTACCTGCGGAAAATGTGACCTCATTTTATTTGTGGGGCAATTTCTGTGACATCCACATTTTGCACACAACACACTAAATCAAATTGCTTGAGGATTTTTCTCCCCTACAACCAATATGTTTCCCTTATGGTCATTATCTTAAAATCGAGAATAAATCTTCCAGCATTGTTACTGTGCTTTTGTCTTTAGCAGCCGGAAGAAACACATCATCATGGAAACACGCGCCGGCTTCTCTTAAACAGGCATTTTTAATCTCGTTCATTAGGTTGGCAGTACAGCTTTGGGAAAGTGATTGGATGTCTCATTCATGGTGCCTGCACTGATTGTTGTTAATGGCAACCTGTGTTGCGGGGCATTGTCAGACCGAGTGTTTGGCTCGCTCCGTTCAAGCAACTCTCGGAAATGCATGTTGTCTTAATTACTGCTCCATTCAGATCAATGCGGCAATGGTACTGTGATCAGTAAACAGTATTTGAATTTTTCTTAAAAACACTCTCAGTCAGGTCTTGATTGTGAGGAGTGTTTTTATGTGAGCATACTTAATCAAAGATTTGTTTGTTCTGATTGAACACTTATCCTGACTTTTTCCACAAGGCTAAGCAGCGCTTTAACATCACATGTTGTCACCAACTGATTCACTGCAATAAAGAATGTTTTTACCACAATTGTGAATAATGCATATATTAAATATTATTACAATAAGCTGTACAAAATGTAATTTGACATTTTTCATTTTGGAATTTTTGGTAGCCTTTTCAGTAGACTACTTATTCCTGCATTTATAAATGTACCATTGTGTCACGCTTGATGTGTTTGCGCCATTTTGTGTGTTAAGTATGCATACTTTGTCGTATTGATGGGATGCCTGGGTCATAAGAATTTTCATTGCCAACGTCTATGCTGTAGTAATATATCAATAAAGCCTCTGAACCTTAAACTGTAACTATCATATATGGAATGTTCTTCTCAAAAATAAAAATGTGATGCAAATCAAATTAGGTTTACTGTAATATTTATAATACAAATTGTTGACATTAACTCTCCTCAATCTATTACAAAGATTTGTCTCAGCTATTCAAAACCACTGTGTGCTTGATTAAAATGTTACTATAACCAGAAATCGTGATCCGCAGATCTTGAGTATTTGTTTCAGGATGATGCGTCTGATGCTGGTAATTGCATGTGTGTGTGTGTGTGTGTGTGTGTGTGTGTGTGTGTGTGTGTGTGTGTGTGTGTGTTGAGTGGCTCCAGATGCCCTCCTTTTTGGGCCAGACCTCCCTCAGGACTGGCTGCTCCTGTGTTCAGCCGGAGAGAGGCAGGCTAGTGATTCCATTAACTTAGCCTCTAATAGGAACTACACCTGGGTCCCACCTATCCAGCAGCCCCCCATGTCATCCCCAGGCATGTGGAGTGGAAAATGAGAGTGAAGCAAGAATATGTTATTCTGGTTTGGAAAACTGATGTCCATTTAGCCATGTGAGCGATTATCATGTGCTAGAATGAACTCAGCTCAATTAATGAAAGAGGAATGGTAAGTGTTTCAAAAGTGGGGCTTGAAAATAAAACGAGATAACTCACATGTGTGAATGTACAAACCGTGCTGTTTTGTCTTAGGTGTCTTTGTGATGTATATAACAACTTTTGATATCAGAAAATAATAGCTTAACACTAAGAAAAAAATATTGATATCTAAAAATGTACACATATTGCTCAAAGCATTTTATCTTAAACAGAAAAAAATGAAATTCCTTAAGACTGAATTTGAAGCGCACACAAAAGTGAGAGAAGCGTAAACCATTTTTTTTTCCCTCTTCATTTATTTGTTTCAATTGTTAACGTAGTTCCCCAATTATATTCTAAGGATAAGAAAAATTAGCAATTGCAGTTCTCTGGTGGCCAATTCAACAACAGATAAACGAAAAGGCAATTAAATTAAACTATTTATAATCTGCATTACTTTTACAGTATAAAGTTTTTTTTTATAGACATAATTAATTCTACTTTTTAGATATTTGTAAGAATTTCTGTCAAATGTCTGATGATGTTTTCAAACTCCTCTGTGTCTATGAGGAGTTACAAAATGAGATTTGGGGACTCTCGCCAGATTTTACCAGTATTGTTCCTTCTGCTAATTATGTAAATTAGTTTTGCGAAATTAAGTCATGAAAATGGGCAAAAAATGCTCCCGTAAATAAGCCTTCTAAAATAAAAAATGTTTTCCCCCAATATCAATGTGTTGGATAGGCTATGGGATGTGTGCTTCACAGCATTTTACTTTATTTCAGCAAATGAGTTGTTGAGGCCTTAATCCTGTATTTTCTATGTCTGTTCCAGAAGGTTATGTTTTCCCAGCTGGAGCCTTCATCATATCTGCAGTGCGCCTTCATGACTGCCCAGTAACGTATCATGACCTTCAATTAAATGTCAGTCAATCCTTTCTATGGACTGATGCCAGGGCACTTGTTGTCTCTGTGTCCTGCATGCATACTTGCATGGGACACTCGTGTGTCCCGTACAGCAGTTGTGGCCAGTCTGAAATGCTGTGATTGACGCCTGACTCTGAGCATCCGTTCCACCTCTTGCTTAGCTGAGCCTGTGCCAAGAGGATTACAAATGGAGTCCTCTTGGGCCATGTCATGCCATCTGGACAGAGTTGATCTGGGAGCAGGGCTGTCAGCCAGGACTGCTGAGTGTATAAAATGCTGCATAGTTACATTCAAATACAGCTTTCAGCTTTGGAGAATTTTTTTTTTAGTTCACATTGGCGTCAATTTAGTGTTCCCTTTTTTTCCAAATAGCTTTCTGCTGACTATGGAAATGGGATGATTGGAATGATTAGAGCTGATGTGGTACACTTCAGTGTAATCTTCCACAAATGTGTTGTTTCCTTGCTGTAGATAAAGTGGTTCCTGCTGTCAAGCACTCTACTATCTTCCTGTGTTTAGATGTTCAACTGTCCTGAAATGTAAGAGGGAATGATGTATTTTTATACATAATTGAAGAAAATTGCTTTGATTTCAGTGAAAGTGAAAGCATTGAGAATTTGAACAGTTTTTGAACAGAGAGTCATTTTAAGCAAGCGGAAAGAAAGATGGGGTTTTTTTTCGTCGTTAGCCCTGTCCATCTTCAAGACAGTCAAAATGAAATATAGAGAGGACTAAATGCTAATGCCTCCGTAACCTTTTCCATAGAGTGATGTGTGCCACCTTTGATTCCCTCTGCACATCAAGGTCTAATTTTAAAAGGTTAAAGCTGGTGGTTGCTCCTCAATATGCCAGGGAGATCCAATATGACATATGTATTCTGCATGACCAAGTAAGGCAAGAAGCGCTGCATTAAATCATGCAATACAAGAAAATAAGGGAATTTAGGTCACCATCAGCGACAACTGCCAGACTTCAGAGGAACCGTAAAGTTTGGATGTTTTGATGATGTAAATCTTCCTCTTTGGTGATCTCTGTTGGGAATCGCGGGGGAGGTGTTGGGTTTCTTTATTAGCTCTGTCTCTTTTGAGAGGTTATGGGTATTAGCAGGAACCAGCTGATGCCTCCTCTCTTCCAACTGATTTCCCCCAAACTCCAACCCAGGGCGATTGTCCTTACACACGTACTTCCTTCCTCATCTCTTTCATAGCGAGCACGCATGTAAAAACAAATATCACGACTCCAACAATACACCTCTGCACCCTATTGTGCTATATCAACCCGGCATTACATAACATTGAGCTTAGGTTAACATAATATCATTTTGATCCTTATATTCACTGGAAAGAAACTTGGAAAAATACCACTGACAATGTTATCAAGAAGTTAAGAATCTTCACTAAATGTATTCCCAGTCTGCCGTTAACACTATCTATCTCGTACTGTAACTTTTTAAACTACCCCTTACAGATGTGAAATATCTCACACAGATCATAAACATGCATGCATGCATAATTGCACTAATACATCATCTTCCCAATACTGCACTGCCATTTATGATGAGCTGTAACTTAAATTGTTTTATTTGCCATGTTGATTTATTTTCCGTTTTAATGACATGCCTTTTGGCCTCCCTTTAAATTAAATAAATTAAATAAAATTGGAACCCAAAAGCGACAAATGAATTGTATTATCCACTGTGGTTATCTGCCAACAGTATTGCCAGTGGGTATCCCCCTATGTAAATAGAAATACATTTGCATAAACAGTGGCCAAACAAAACATTTTATTTTAAATGGTATTAGCATAAAGTAGTAATTGTCAGCTGCTTATTGCAGCGTGACGGTGGCACGAGGTAACATTGAACAGAACCAGTACAGATCACAGCCCCCTCCCTTGGCTCAGCTGTCAGTCAATTGGACCCCCACATAACCACACCTTTCACTCCAATGACCCCCAAACCTCCACAGCACATTACTGGACACATCCAAAAAAAACAAAAAACTTATTTTTCATCAGTTCCAAGAAAAGATGGATTAACACACTTGTGACTGCAAAGAGCTAGAAGTTCTTTAATTCCGGTCGGGACCTCAGAGGGCGTGAAGCTCATGAGCTCCGGACAAAAGCAGCATCTCCGAGTGTCTCTCCAATTAGAACACCCCCGGTGACCACAGCACACACCACTGGCTCTGTATGTGTGTCATTGGGGGGTTTGGGGGCGGGGTGCTTACTAGTTGGCTCTAATCTGCTTCATGATGAAGATCCCCTGTGCCCAGGGGACCTGAGGAGAGGGGGGGGGGTGAAATACTGCCGTACGCCAATGCAATCACGACTGTCGCTTGCCTCCGAGCCAGCAGCAACCCTCTCACATTCCCTTTGCCTCCCTCTATCCCTCTCTCTCTCCACCCTTCACACACACTTCCTCTCTGATGTGCGCACACACACACACAAGCTTCTTTCTCTCACTTCACCGCTCACTCACTCGTTCCCTCTCTCAGTCGTCATTCTGTAACGGCACCGACGCGCTCCACTTTGGTTTAGCTCCCGTGTATTCTCCAGCTATTCCGAAGCTGTTTTTCTCTGCAACTCACGCAGCATCTGATCTGTTCCAGCGTGGGCTCTCCAACTGTGCACCAAGAGCGGGATAATGAAAGAAAGGCTCCAAAGAGGAAAGCAGGGAGAGCGAGAGAATTAAAAGAGGAGTAAAAGGGGAGAGTGTGCTCTTGCAGAAAGGTTTGATTCAGTGATTATTTGGATTAAACTGGCTACGTCTCTGCTCTAAAGTATCCCACTAATGGTGAGTGTATCTTCTTATTTTGCTTGTAGGCATTTTGCACAAACCCTAGTTCACCTCTGTAGAAATTAAACAGATTTCCAGAAACTCTGTGTCTTGCCATGTGCAGGTGATATACATTTATAGCTTGTTGACAGAGCTTCACATAACAGGAGGTGTTTTATTTGATTGTGTTACCGGCATTTTTATTTCTTCTGAACACAGTTAAGACACTTATTTCTAACAGCTGGCTGAGTGTGATGAAATGTGGTCCAGCTGTGCCCTTGACAATGTTTCAACAGAAGCAGTTGTGAAGAACACGACTGCTGTAAGTCTGTGGACCACAGTTGTGTGTCACTTGTGCTTTCTGTCATGTCTTATGGAGTGAAACGAGAATTCAGTAGGTGTTGATAAAATCAGATTCACAGGTTCACATATCAAGCAACACTCTGAATGTGCCGACCTCATTTGCAGGTTAGTTCATTTGCATATGAAAGTCTTTGCAGCTTTTCAACACTGTTTTGGAGAGTGTTCAACAGCGATTATCACACCATGGCATGTCAAGTGCTTTTGGCAAGTCCATCTAATTGCTGTGTAAATAAGCTGCCAAAATCGTTTAATCCATATTTATGTACAACTATAATGAACCTGTGATATGAAAGTTATTTTCTACATGGGAATGGAAGCCTTTAGGTGAATCTTATGTATGCATTTTAAATGTAACTGATAGTGTTTACACAGTGCAGTGCTGATAAAACTACTTTTGGTTGAGAGCAACAGCACTCGGGGTCTGATGGCTCAATCTCCGGCAAGAGATTATTTCTTTTGTTTGCACTCAGTGTGTATCAGCAATATTATAAGTGGCTAAGACCATTCTAGTAGTGTTGGAAAGGATTAGAGAGAACAATCTGAAAGGATAGAAAAGAGGCTCGACAGAATCTGATTTGCTGAGAAACACGGGATCACAGATGTAACCTTGCCCCCGATCCACAGCAGATGCTCATTCAGATGAGTCAGAAAGGAGATGTAAGGGCACAACATTTAAACATGTACCCTAGAGCGATGCTGAGCCACATCTGCTGTGAACTTATACATTTGATTGTTACATCAGCAGTCCCACTGGAAGTTGTTATACCATCCACTTTGCATCTCTAGAAATATTCCAAGCCACAGTTATCCCAAACTACTGTGTTGCATCAAATGCAACTGGCAGGCAAGTGGGCGAAGAGATATACAAGACAACGCCTATTGTCACTTTAAATACTTTTAAATTGATGTGCATTGCACCAGAAAATAATGGAGATTACTATTCTCAGCATGTGTGTAACATTATTTCAAACAGATTTTCAAAGGCAATCCCATTTTCGCTTACAGATTAAATAAAAAATAAAAAATTAAGCCTTCCACTATTTTAAGCACATCTAATATAAATCACTTTTGTGTCAGAGGCACTGCATTTCCTTATCAGCATTCAGCTGAAAACACCTGCTTTGGAATAATCAAATTACGCTCCAAGCAGTCCACTTCCAAAGGAAAAGAGGAGCTGGACCCTTTGAGTACACAGAGGCTACTGTGCAGAAAATGAGCATTCAGGGCATGCAGCCACCAACCGCTCAGGTATTATAACTGCATTAGAGCGGATAAATGAAGAGAAGCACTATTCTGGTGCTATATTAAGTGAGGATGGTGATAATATCTGCCCAGGTGCATGTTGTGAAAAATTCAGTGGAAGTTTTTCTCCTGTTTCAGAACAACAGGTTTACTTACACTCTCTGCAATCAAGTTTGGTTCGATTTTTTGACGGGGATTTATGATTAATTTTACTCAATAACCCTGGAGCCCAAGAAAAATAAATTACCACTTTGTTGACAATAATGCTAGGTTTTTTAAACATGCTAATAAATGACTTTGTATTAAACATGAGTATGGTTCAATATCCCACCGTGTCTTCATATTTGACTGAGGAATATCCATCTTAAGAGTTGAAGTGCTTATTTAGGACCGACAGAGACTTGAGAAGGCCAAAGTGAAACATATTGTTATCAATTACCTGCGTGGCCTGACAGATCTGCCACAGCAAGACAGCAAGACCCCTTGTCAGGGTGAATGTGAAGTCTCCATATGCCTTCTCCGCGCTGTCCATGTAAATGTAATGGAAAGACTGAGTGCTTTGCGGTAAATTAAAGCACATGTCCACTCAGCTGTCATCAGATCGTTGATCCACTGCACACTGTCTGTTAAGGGGGAGCTGTTATTTATGGGATGGTGCGCAGCCTTTAGCGTAAGCGGAACTGCAGTGATCAGTCATCCAGATATGCCACCTATTACTGCATTTTGAAGTAAGTGCCCATCAAGAGCCTCGGGCTTAACACAATCAATACTTGAGATTATTTGGAGTCTCCAAACTCTCTTCACCTTGGGCTCTTTGATGCATTCATTTTTTAATAATTCTGCTCTAAATCCGTTGTCTCTATGTTTGCGTATGTGAATCTATGCGTCTGTGTGCATTTGTCTGCAGCACCATAAGAATGATTAAACTAACTGTCAGACACTTGCTTGCACAGTTTAAAGCATCTGAATGCTAATCAGAGAAGTGGATCTGGTTGTTCCGTCTGCTGTCTCAAGGCCAATCTCAGATGAAACGATTGCTCCTGCATTGTGCGTGCTTCTTGTCAGGCAGCTATTTCTCCCGCATCGAGCCACACTCTGCCAAGACCCCTGCAGACCCCTCAGACAGGGCTCTCCCGGCTCCCACACTATCACCAGCAAGAGCCCTAAACATCTCAAATGAAAGTCTTAGAGGGATGGATGACTCTCAATCTCCAGGAGATATTGTGCACGCTTCTGCTCTGAATGATGGGCAACTCCTCTTCACTTCACTTAGCAATTATTTATATAGATTTGTCTCCGTTCATTTGTCAGCTTTTCGGACATGCTGTTTTTTCCTCTCAGTGGAAGGAATACCCTGCAGAGGTAAAACATCAGTTTCTGCAGCATACTGACACTAAAGGCTTTTTCTAGAAAAGAAAACAAATACCCTTCCCTGTGGTATACACACATGTTTGAAGTAGTGGTGAAAATAGAAGAAGTGGGAAGGAGGCAGTTACCTGAAGATACCATTTTGTATCGAGGACACAACTGTTTTGCGCTATGATTGTAACAAACAGTGAACACAGTATGGTGTGTTATGTCAAAGGAGAGGCGACTGTGCGGAGTTTGGACATTGATTATTACTCTATCCGAGCACTGCTGTGGCCTTTCTTAGAATGTCCACAGTGGAGCGTTCAAGGAAAATGACAACAGTTTTTTTTTAAACTTTTTTGTGATTTCACTTTCCATACACAACTATTTCCTTTGAAGATATTTAGAGGAAAGTCCTAAGTGAGGTCAGTTCAAGCTCTCCTTTTGTAAGAATACTTTGTGAACTTTTCTACACAACCACTTATTTAAATATTCCAAAGAAGGCCTTTGTGCCTTTGAATACATGTGTGCAATCCCTTTGAGAAATCCACCACAGATTCTCAGCCAACAGTGGGCAATAACAGTCGTGGTCATAAAAATCACTGGAGGCCACACAGGCACAAGTACAAGTGGATGACATAGGGTGTTTCGTTGCCAATGCCTTCACTCAAACATTTATAAAAGTTGTCCTTTGTTGTGTCGCCATAATTGGCAAGCTGTTCAAAATGTGTTTTCATTGATTGCCAGAGAAAAAAAAAGACTGCCAATTAGTAATACAGGTCCTTTGCATTGTGGATGAATGACTTTCTACCTGACACATTTAATCACAAGATCCATCCAAACAATATACAGTCATCTCTGGCTGGCCTCCACTCGATAACCTTAAACACAACCTCACTGGCCCCCAATGGCAACTTGGGAAAGATTTCCTGTCACACAGGTGAATGACTATTAGTTTACTGACCCTAGAGGTAGAGGGAGATTGTAATGATTTCTGGAGAGGGTGCTAGGGGGCCTTTCATTATAGGGACTGAGCAGCGCAAAAGCACTACTGCAGTAAAGTGAGAGGCAGAAATAGATATGAAATACACTATTCTGGAGAATTGATTACATTTTGCAGATGATTCTCAGGCTATCAGCATACCTTTTAGAGAAATAATGGAGTTGAGGCATCAATACAAGTCATAACATGTTTATTTTCTTGAGAGTTGAGGAGAGAAAAAAAGCGCCAGGAATCCTTTGTATCATGGCAATCTGTCAGTTTCTCTTTTTGTAGTAACGGATGATGGCTGCTGTAGTTAGTGCTGGAATACTTATTATTGTGGTTAGGAGTTTGTCCATTTTATCCATGAGGGCCAAGGGGTCCTCTTCACATTGCTACACAACTTTTGATCTGAAAAACAGTAAAGGTACAGTAAGACATATTTGCCGTTTTGGCTCCGTAAAACTACGTGGTGTGTTGTCCGGGTTTGCCTTCGCTGCCCTGAGTTCTTGTCGCACAGGGATGATACTTATACCTTTAGAATCGGTGGAATCTCAGCTCTAATGTTATATCTTGTTTGTGCAGATCCGATAAGTAATAAAGTATGTATACCGTGAGTTCTGTGCTAAGTGCGTTAGAATTGTTTCGCTCAGGGCTAATTCAGAGGCTTGATATTACCCTTGTGTTTTGCTAAAAATGGTTAATATTGCCTGATAGCTGAGTTTCCTCCCGTTAAGTGGGTACGACACACTTATAGTTTGTTAAATGTCAAGAAGCCCTGAGATGCCGTTTCTTGCAAGATGTTGCGTTTTGCCCCCGGTACCAGGGGGCATGGGGCTCAACTGGTTAAACCAACAAAGAGCCTCAAGTTAAACGTTTCATCATACATATTTTGCTTGACAAATGGCTTAAACTATTAAGGGTATAAGTGTTTTAAACAATGTGTTTAAGTTAAAGAGATGTGTAAAGAGGCAAAGCAATTTCCATCATCTAAATATTGATACAGAGATCGTATGTTTTACCTTAACATAATAACATAGCCTAATATTCAAAATATGATATTTCCGTGATTTAATGGTTCAATGATTGTGTTGCCTACTTTCAAAATATCTCAAGCTAGTATATAACACAACAGTGTCTTCCTTTTTCCAAGGAGCCTGTGAAATTAATTCTGTCCACTATACAATACGCCACATCACATTTTCACATGTATTCATCCACGTCACAACTAATCTTCATTTCATTAAAATAAAGAGTGCTCCTTAAATCACATCATTTCCCAGTGCAGCAGATAGCACCTTCCTGTGAAGTACCTCTCACAAACTATCACATATCACATTTAGCTTAACACCTTGGAGCAAGTCTCCCTCCCCAGCATATACTGTAGACTGCTTTAGATGCAACCCATGCAGTATAAATGTTTAAGTACATTTCCCATCAGTTTAGTTATGGTCTCACAGTATCTTAAACTGAATTCATTTCAGTCTATGATACTTGGTGCATACTGTAGAAGCTAAGCTATTCTATAAAGACATTTTAGTAGGAAGTAAACGCTACACATTTACAGTTGTGACGACAAACTGACAGAACAACGACAATACAGTACACAGGTGCTTTGAATGAAGTCTAAAATACCTGAGGTAGTAATCCAAGTATGTGTACTAACAGCAGGCGGAAGTTTAATTAAAAAATATGCATCCATAGAAGTCTCTCTTTCTGGTATCTCTTCCTCTCGTCGTTATCAGAGCAGAGAGGAAAATTGCATCATAACTTACTGAAGTAGAAAAGAGGTTGAGCTAGGAAAGCAGCAGGCAGCAGTTTGATATGGGAGGATAGGTGCTAACTGCAAATCTCAGCTGCACTTATCCATGAAATATCAGCCTGCCGATGTATATTTGTATTATCATGTTCTGAGTTAATACTACGGTTAGACTGCCAGTCATGTTAGCCACTGCTGAGCTGATGGCGTTTCCATTACAAAGCTTTATGAAAGTCTTTGTGTTACTCTCAACTGGTTCAATCATAATTAACTATTGACTTTCCTCTCATAAAAACAGAAAAGTACGAAAAACACTTTGCGCCAAGGACAGAAGAGAGTTTGCTGATGATGATAGCTATAATAAGCGATACCAACAGATTTTATATGATAGGAGAGATGGGTAAAAATTAGCAAATGTATCCAGGCGCAAGCTGTAGCAATTTGGTGCATACAATGACATCCAATTGAAGCGTTTACCCAGAAAGCATTTGGTTAACAATAATCTGTAAACAAAAATGCAGACTTTTCAAACTATTACAAACTTCTGCGACTTCAATACAATAGGTTGTCTTAGATGAGAGGACAAATAAACACTTTCCTCTGCATTCATTCACGCTTATCTCTCGACAAATGTCTTAGTTGAAAACGTCATTGAGGAGACATTGTCATCTGTTTCGGAGTTTACTGTTCAGAAGAGAGTCGATTAACATAACCTCCTTGCACCTATATCATTGTGACTCTTAAGGACATCTTTTTTGTGTACAGGTTTTTTTTCCTTAACAGCTTACCATTTCAAACAGGGTGGGTGCGTAGACCTTATATAAACCATGAACCTGGGGAGTGATAAAGCATTGTACTTCCTCCATTAAATAGAATAAGAAATCATCTTGACAGACCCTAAATCTTAGCCTGGGTAAGTCTTCTTATGAGCGAGACTTCCTCAAGGTCAGTGTGATGGTACTTTCCTTACTCTGTGCACTGCCTGTGATGAATAGGACACAGTGTAAGGTGCAGAGGAAGCGGGTGCAGAAAAAGGAATGGGGGGGTAGCAAAGATTCACTGGGGTTAATGTATTGTGTTCACTTCAACATCGAGGCTGCGAGAGTTTTTCAGTTGTGACAATGATTAACAAAGACAAAGAAGTTAGGTACCTTTGTACATTTTAATGTCACGTTGGTAAAAGTAAATGTTTCTGTCAATTCATATGTATACTTGTTAATTAAAGGGTTAATTTGTAAATGTAATTTCAATATAATGTAACAGAGGACTCTTACTGTACTATGAAAGTGCAGATTTGAATACATGACATCAGAACAGTTTCAGGATGACATTGAGAGTCGATTTCTCTCAGCTTAAAGTGAGGATAGTACCAACAATGGACTTTTTAAATAAAGTATTGCCTGAGTATAACACATTTATAGAGGGCAGCCCTTCTATGGAGGGGAGAAATGTGTTTCTAGTATTCTTCAAAGAAAAGAAAAGAGAGCATGATATTTTACAAGGAGAGGATTGGAATCAAGAGTCTGGATTGTGGCAATCAAATGCTTTGGTCGCTGCAACAGGCAGATGAAAATGTGGCAAGAGCATCAAACTGTCTCTCTTGCCGTGTACAAAAAGAATAGTGGTACCGGGCCATGCTATGGAACTGAACAAGAACAAAAAATGGAGTGCTACAAATCAGTTTGAGTGAACTAGGCAGCACTTTTCAGTGTTCAGGGTTGTTGGACATGATACCACACTGGTATTGAATGTTGGATAATGAAACTTGTGGATTCTGTGTGAAACTAGGGGCTGTGTCTCTGCATGTTCTGGTTGCAAGTAACTTAAATAGACTCCCACAGAAGCAATCTGTTCTGTTCTGTTTGGATGAAAGTCAATTAGCAAAGATGTATGTACAAGTTAAGAGCAGCTATAAGTGTCAATGTGCATGTTATATTACTGGAAGTAGTTTTCCTCAGTTCCAAATAATATGACAATAATCAAGGATCAGAGGAGTGGTTTTTTTTTTCTTACTGCATTGTCATAGGTTTAGTATTTCTGTTTTTCATGTGAGCAAAACCATGAGTCAGTAAAAGCTAAATTCACAATAAACCCCCGAAGACTCCGAGCTCTGGATTTGACAGCTGTGACCTAGCCTGCTGAGTTTTACTGATGAGCATTGGTCCGTTGACTTCATGGTGTAGAGAATAAACAACACTATGCCCAGTCACCCTTGTGCGAGCGAGGCCTCCACCAGCCACATATCTGAGAGTCTGTAAGATCCACTGGACTGACAGATCTATCATCTCTGTTAAGGAGCTATAAATCACTTGGTTTATTTTGTGCGAAACATCTCAACTTTAAATTGGATAAGTTTGCGATCCAGTAACTTTCTGTGACATACTGTAAACTGCATGGTGTTGCTAAACATTTTTTTAAAGAGAATCTAACCATTTGAGGTGTTATCTAATAATCGACTTAGTACCTGCATCTCAGCAAAACCGAATATTTAATTTAATATTGTTTGTTCTCTTAGTATTAAAAACGACATTTCAATGAACTCTAAAGCTAAATGTTAGGCACAACTGTTTGATTACTTTTGTTGAAGAAACTACTTTGGCTTCTAACAAACATTTGCCTCTAAAGAAAGCAATGCTTCCTATTTGATTATACACAACTCCATTGATGGCTAATACATTCTGCCATGTTGCATATTTACTGCTAATCCATAATGCATTCACTGTAAATACACAGAAAACTATTCAGAGATCTGTGGCTCTGACATTTACAGATTAAACAAAAGGTTTGTGAGTTCAGATATGCAACAAGCCACTGTATACATATATAAACTGCTCTTCCAACAGACAAAATAATACACCTTTCACATCAAAGGCATATCATTAGAATACACTGCAGATGTAAGTGATACTTATCTCTCTAGTATTGTAAATTACATTAGGATATTGTGTACATGTGGATATACAAATCATGTGTGATAACTGTGTAACATGGAATAAAAAAGGCAACTGGGACATGTGTGAGTGAGCGGGTCACTCAAGAAGCACATGGATCATCTGTTATCTTATCATATGAGCATGAATTACATAATGAACAGTTGCTCTGGGGGAATTAGGATCCGAGGCTTGAAGCAGGGTAGAGTCGTCACAGACAGATGTCTCACAGTGGCTGCTCAACAGCCCTTCATCAATTTCATTACCGCACTTTAAAAATCTGAATATATATACATATTTTCCCTTAAAATGACAATGTAACTAAGATGGGGTTATACTTCACTTATTAAAAAATGCATTTGTAGTCGTTGATGGCATGCCAAACCTTTGTGTTTTGCTTGATTCAAATCCACCTCCAACATATAAGGATTTAAAACTGAAATGTTACATAAAAAATACATTAAATATAATTGTTTGTATGTGAAATCAGAGGTTGTAAATCAGTTGTACGTGAAACAAAAAGTAGTGAAAGAGCTATTATCACCAGCATCAGATCACCTAAGCAATCAACAGCCTGCACTAAGGGAAAGCTTCGAATAAACACCTTATAGAATATGTTTTATCAGTTCAGCTCACTGAATCATGGATAAACAACTTTTTATTTTCTGGGGAAGATTTTCCTTTTTTTTCTTTATTTAAAAGGATCCACATTAACCTGCTCTAGTTTAAATACATGGCAATATATTTCAAAGTTACCTGCAAACTGGAACTGAATAATGTAGAGGAGGAAAACATGCAGAATGTGAAGTTATTCATAAGGCTTTTATAGCCATTGTCAGCATTAGACTCCATCTATTCAATATTTCAATACAAGTTGCGAAGAATAAAGTACAAATGGATAGCGAGCGAGCGAGAAAGCTCCTCCCTGTGGGACTCTAAGGACAGTATTGTTGCCACAGACCAAAGATATTTGATATCTGGAACACAGAATAAAGCTTTTCAAAACTGAGCCAGAATAAGAGAGGCATTTCAATTTAAAAAAAAAAAAAAAAAAAGGTGATAAAAGGCATTTCTGAAAATAGTTTGGTTTCTCAAATTCAGCATTCAATATTTTTGATTGTTAAAGAAAAATAACTTATTTTCTCGGACAAGTCAGCAATATTTTTTTTGAAGAGTGACACTCACTTTTAATCTTAAAAATGCAATAAACACACACTAAACTAAATAAATGTGTTCATGACAAAATTGAACTTTTGTAAAGAAATATGTATTTTTGAATATAGGCATCGTCTGGTGTGCATCACCTCAAAATGGCATTAATCAAACTACCAACACACCCGTTTCAATACTTCTCCCATCGGTGCAATGGACAGAAAGGTTCCCTTTCATTCACATCAGTGTGAGAACACCATCCTCAAATCTTCCTTACCCCAATTTGTTATGCTCTACCATTATGCACCATTGACCTAGTAAGACAGAGCCATGCAGTAAAGACTCATTCTGAATCTAGGATATTGCTTTCTCATTATTCTCTCTCCCTCTGGCCTCTTGCGTGATAACTGTTTGATTAAGGCACTTATGTCACTTGGGAGCCTGAAAGCAGCACACCTTTTAATATTACCCGGCTGACTGATTAGAGCAGCACTGCTTGAGGCTAATAATGTTGAACTGTGATGCTTGATTAGGAATGCTGATGGGCCTCCTGTGACAAAGTATTCTTCGGAATTAGCAAATATCAATCAATAAACGATGCAAATTCATTTTAACCAAGACTTCAAACTAGATATTCCTGCGGATTCATTTGAAGTTCTGACCACTTGGAAAGACTCACTTTATTTGTTTAATTCAAAATGTAGCATGGTATGCGAGCGCGATCAATGCAGCTGCTATTCAAAAGCACACAGTTTCATTATTCTGCAGTAAAAAACCTGAATGTGGAGAGCGGAAAAGGCAGCAGTCCACTTCAGTGAGATAAAGAGACTATGATACCTTCAGAAAAGCTTTGATGATCTGGCAATACCTACTGCTCATGTCACTTTAATTAAGTGCTGAAAAACACTGTGCTTAAGTAGCTTCCTTGACGCCTTTGAGGTCAGACCACTCCACTTTAATAGTGAGGCTCAGTTGAGTTTCCATTATATTATCTGTGATTTGAGAAGGGGGCTTGACAGCCTGAACAGGGAGTCTCAGGACGGGGNNNNGGGGGGGGGGGGGGAGAACAGCGGCAGTCAAACTGTGTTCAAGAGAGGAAAAACTCTCAAAGGGATAGGTTAGCAGATAATAAACAAAGGCGATAGCAGTAGTGTGTTATTTACTTATTAAATCTCTTTTCAATTTCAGACAAGCAGTAGACTTATGTGCCTTTCGCTCGAGTGTGCTTAATATGAAAATAAATCCTTCCTTTTAATTGAAAGCGTACCACCCTCGCCTGTCCTAATGCTCTCAGTCAGCTTTGTGTCTTTTATTGTTTTCAGTAATCACAGCCAGGTGACAGCAGGCAGGGGAAGTAACAAATAAATAAGATCACAACCGTTTCAAAACCATAATCGCAAAGAGCTTCCCCCTCAAAGTCACTGACTCAAAGTGTCTCCTCTGCTCTTTGCACAGAAGGTATCACAGGTTAAAGTGGACCTTTTCTGCTTGCACTTATCTGAGAGTAATATCGCCCTGCAGCGTGGAGTGCATTGCTGCAAACATCAATAGCTCGCAGTGCCGATTGCTAAAAAGGGAGGAAGATGAGATTTCATGAGGCGGAACGTTTATAGCGCACACTCTGGTCACTGAGGGCTGCCTCAGGCAAACTCCTAACACATTGTCTTCTGCCTACTTTCTTTTTGATCTGCATTAATTCATTAGATAATTATTACCCTAAATGTCAACTGTGTGCACTGTGCATAATGGCCCATTAGTTTGTGATGATATGATCGGGCCACTGGGTTTCCAGCGATTGCACAGTCGTTGAGATGCTAGAAGTAATGTTTACTTCTTTGTCTCTCAGTCCCCTTACATTAACGTAACTTGGCACTCTGAAATACTCCTCACTCTGAAACTCTCAGAGAAAGGGACGCACATGTGCCCACATTGATGCACATGACCATTACGGTAGCACACACACACACACACGGAAAACAGACCGCCATTAGCATAACCAATGTGATGATCATAGCTACATCAGTGATTTCCAACCCTAATGCTTTTTGAGTTTATCTTAGCCTCGATAATGAGGCTCAGCTTAATGTGACTCTGTGTGCCTAATAACCCAGAACACCATGACAAATATTTGCTTTTGTGTCTTTCGTCCTGGCTTTATTTTGCAGCACAGTTGAGCAGAAAATGGACAACTCGTAGGGAGAAAACGAAGGAGAGCGTAAAAGCAAGGTTATAAAAGAGTGAGTTGAGAAGGAGTGGAGGTTGGCTGGAGGCCTCAACATGGTAACCCATCTCGGGTTGATTCACTACCAACCCCTCCCCTCTTGACAGGGACTGGAGACCAGGGAGTTCAACTGCATCATTTTAGGTTCACTGACTTGGCAAAATCTAACATTTAATGAAATTAGGTCTGGAGTGCTTCGTCGGGAGGTTTCATTTCAAGGACATAACTCCAATAAAGGAGACATCTGCCTGGTTATATTACTGCTATGATATTCTTGTTCAAGTTTCCACCTCACATGTTTGTATTTATTTTTCCTTTTTAACAATGTAAATGCATCCTTTCTGTTGAAAGGCCTCTCTGCATTCACATGAGACATAACACACATCAGTATAGAGTATAAACCAGACATGTGCTCTTCAAATCAAAGGCTTTAACCTCCTAAGCCTGAGGGTCCCCCCCAGTGGACCCCCCCCACCGTTTTTTTACGAGACTATGTCTCAGAGCTTCTTAACATTTATGAAACTATTAATATTCCATACCCTTTTAACGATAAGAAACTCAGCTAACTAACAATATGAACCATTTTTGGCTAAAAGAAACACAAGAGTAATACCAAGCCTTTGAATTAGCATGGAGCGAAAAAATGCTAACTAATGCTAACGGACTTTTGCACAGCACTCACGATAGCAATTAGGGTTGCCAGAAACTGACCATGATCAAAATCGATTATTTGACAGCCCTAGCCAAGGCACACCAATTATTTGACCGACACCCCGCGCGGCAGAGAAAGAAAAAAAAACTCAGTCAAAAGGAATTCCGTTGTTTTCTTTCCTGGAACATGTTTAACAGTACAAACAAAATAAACGACAAATAAACCAACATCAACATGATGCAGCTCCTTGAACTCTTTTTTACCTGCCGCTTTGTTCATCTTTAGTCGCACGTGTGAGGGAGAGGGGGGTGGGGGCGGGGTCGGTGTGTAGCGTGCTGCAGCAGCAGTCTGCTCTGCACGCAGGCTTCCTCCAAGTTTACAGTAAAACAAACTGGTGGTGTGACCAATGGCCATTTACAATTATTAATACTATTACTATTAGTCTATATTTTGGTTGAAACTAAGCGAGAAAAAAAAAAAAAAAACATAAATAATAATAAAAAAGATATATAAATAAAATCGATTTTTAAAAATAATATTCGACTGTAACGAATATTCGAATAATCGAATAATCCCTGGTATCCCTAGTAGCAATGCCCTTATTACTTATCGTAACTGCACAAACAAGATATCCGATTAAAGCTGAGACTCCACAGATTCCACACATGTAATGTCATCACTGTAGGACCCCGAATTGCGGAGCTATCAGCCAGAAAAGAGAAAGTAAACAACATCCGGTTTCAAAAATATTACAATAATTACGTCTTACCTTTTTTGATTTGTGATCAAAAGTTGAGTTCACCGGAATAAAAACGCAGCTCAAGGTTAATCCAATGTCTTTGTGTCACATAGACATTTTTACTGATAATCCACCATCATATTTATGGCAATATACTGGGTATACATTTTTGCCGTCCAGGCTTGTACTTTCAGATGTGCTTCGTTTGCATTGTGGGAGTATGTTTTTTTAATTTTTAATTTTTTCACAACAGTTGTATTTGGATGGAATGAATACCTATAGTGATAATTCAAAGTAATAAAATGATTTTTACAGTGAAAAAGGTCAAATGGAACCGATGGTTCCCAAATTACCCAGGTCAGTCCGCCTGGACTTTATTTTTCTAAACCTCTCTAAAAAGGGCAAATTTCACTTGTTTTGCATTAATCTTCATACAGGGTACTTATTATATGTTATAGTTTGGATTCCTAAAGCTTTTAGTCTACTAACCCATCATTCAAGGGTGGTTTTCACTATAAGTAATTTAGTTTTTTTGGACGGACACAATACTTTTTTTTACTATGTTCAATCTGAATTTACTTTAAAATAAAAAAAAATCAATATTTATTCTGACTCTTGTACATCCAACT
>NW_011348630.1:336774-366800 GCF_000735185.1 Notothenia coriiceps
TGTTGGATGTGCAGCTGGGATAAGTAATAAGGGAGCTAGGAGTGATTTTTCGGTGCAGTAATAGGTTAGCTATTTTCGCTCGGGGCTAATCCAGAGGCTCACTGTTAGCATTGTGGGGAGGATAACAGAGTATGTTTTTTATTTTTAATTTTTAATTTTTTCACAACAGTTGTATTTGGATGGGATGAATACCTATAGTGATAATTCAAAGTAATAAAATGATTTTTACAGTGAAAAAGGTCAAATGGAACCGATGGTTCCCAAATTACCCAGAGTTGAGTCCGCCTGGACTTTATTTTTCTAAACCTCTCTAAAAAGGGCAAATTTCACTTGTTTTGCATCAATCTTCATACAGGGTACTTATTATATGTTATAGTTTGGATTCCTAAAGCTTTTAGTCTACTAACCCATCATTCAAGGGTGGTTTTCACTATAAGTAATGTTTTTTTTAGGCGGACATTATAATTTACATGTTTTTACTATGTTCCATCTGAATTTACTTTAAAAATAAAAACATCTATATTGATTCTGACACTTCTACATCCAACTCACAGATGTAACCTTGCTTTGAGAGAAAAGATTATTAATTTACCCCTTTTAGAAGTGAAGATATAGTCTTTGCTGTGTTAGTGGCATTTTGGAGCCTGAAACCTGAAAAACAGGCTCGGGGCTTAAGAGGTTAATTAAGAAGAGTGCCTACTCACATGTGTTTGAGCTGTGGTCTCAAACGAACATGGCTCATATAAAATCAATGTTGCCACTTACAGCGATTCAGCACAAGCGGGTGACTCAGCTCTGGCTTACGTATGTTACGTCTACCAGCTCCATCTGTTGTTACATTTCTCGTATATTCATTCACCGTAATGAGATTGTTACACAACACTCAGGCCCTGATTCCATCGTAACACTTGGCCAGGGGAAAAGATCTGAGTGGTCCCAATAAAGAAAGGTAAAGAAATACAGCTAAAGTCAAGAAACATTGATATAAAAAATGTTCAATTAAACATTTTATGAATATACAAAGACATTTGAAAATGATACGTTTTTTAAATGAAAATAACTGCATTTAAAAAAGGAAGATAATACTGTGAAAAAGCTCATAGTATAAAGAATATTTTGCGTTGATAAAATCTTCCAGCTAGATGAATAAGTAGACTTTTCTGATAAGTTGATAGCCAAATAAGACAACAAGGGAAGTAAACATTTCAGAACTTGGGAGGTAAAGTAGAGCTGATTAAGAGGAACAGGTGGCTGAAAAATACAACAAAGCAATGACTAGTACAGCGGCTGCACCGTGGCCAGCACACTTAAAGCTGAAACGTGGAATCAGAGTCCTTTCAAGTCTTACCTCTGATCTTAGCCCTGATCTAACAAATACTCACAAGGCAACATTCTAAAGGAATGTATTCTTTCTCAGAAAAACTGCCCTTAAATAGATTAGCTACGAAAGTCATGTCAACAATGGTAAATGATTTTAGCCCCCCCAGTATTTCCTTTTCATCTCTTACATTATGCGACATATGCAAGAGATGAAAAGGAAATACTAGGGGGGCTAAAATCCTTTACCATTGTTGACATGACTTTCTAATTGTTGGAGCAGTTCATACACAAAGATAAGCAATGTTGTGAGGAAACAGTCAGATTTTTGATAGCTCAATCACCAAATAAATGTTCCTTTTAGTAAAGTATACATTAAGAATGGAATTACTTTGCAGTGTTATTAAATGTAATCTATATACTAGAGATTCACACAGTTGAATTCCAATGACATTTCATGAATTTAGTTTTGAAAGTTTTTCTTTGACTGAAATAAGTAGAGCCATCTGCTGGAAAGGCAATTTAGGTTTATTCAACATAACAAGGGAAACTTGGTAAAAAAAAGACACAGGTCTTTGGATTATTTGATTCATCACAGACACAAATCTGTTGTGCTGACATACTGACACTAAGCCAAGGGAAATATTGATTTGCAGACTAGAATGGCATTTGTTTAACTATAGAGTGCAACCTCAGGCATCATATACAATCTATCAGAATATAGTGTGTCAAAATCACACTGTTAGAGCATGACCAGCAATGCAGCAGTTCTGCCTGATCTACCCATTAATGCTTATCAGCCAGTCTTGTCATCCACCTCCGTTGGAAGGAAACTGGCTGCAGCTATACAAAAAACTGCTTTTCAAACCGGCTCACTGTATTTTAATTTAACTGGCCTGTAGGGTTTATTTTTATTAACTGTTCATTAATAGCCCTAATGTATCTCAGAGCTCTCTGTACCATGGAAGAGGTTATTCTGTGCCCTCGGTCTTGAAGGAAGTCTTCTTTCCATGCACCAAGAGTATATTACTGATTTAACGATTCCATTAATTAGTATCACGTAGGGCAGGGAACCAGAGTGCTCAAATAACACTAGTTTTGAAATAGAAATTAAAAAGGAACATTATTTTAAATATCCTTATTTGGAGAGGAGACTGAAAGTGAATTATTCAATTGTTTTTAACACATTTCCTATGTATTATACAGGAGCATGAATACTCTATATGAAATGGTGAAGTTGAGCAAACAAGTAACTATTGTTAGTTTGCAGAAATGTGCCATTTAAGAAAATCAGACCACAAATGCAATGGAAAAAGATAAAGTTATTCGGTTTGAATATATCTCAGGCAGGCTTAGCCCAGTGCCAAAACATTGATGTTACCAATAGGTCAAAAAATGCATGCAAAGCCCTCAACTAGAATATAATCACAGGTCTTGTGAGATGAAACATTTGAGAATAGCCTTCTCATAGAATGCAATCTTACACAGCTTGGTCGATGCTCATATTTAATGACAGTAATCTATCTTAGTGTTGGGTTATGAGGTCACGGTCTCCTGCTGCAAGTATCAGGTTGTGCGGCAATAAAATATTGAGCATTCAATCCACAGCACCCATTGATGGTACGATCCTTTGTCACACAGGGTAATTAAGGGACAGGCTGAACATACGTAACCCCTGATTAACAGGTCTGGGTAATAAATCTAAATGTTAATGTGCAGCTCTCGGTGCCGGACTATAGCGGAATCCCTGCTGTTACTTTGCAGTCATGTCATTATTTGCTGCAACAGATGTAGTCCAACAATAGCAATACCTGTGGAGTTTGCTAACATTTCATCCTTCAGACGTATTGGTAGCCTCGATTATAATCAGAATTTATCACAGCTTGTCTATTTTGTACTTGCAGGCACATTTTTCCATCACATAATCCGCAGTCTCAACATGTACTGTAATGTAAGAATGTTGTAAAGCACTGTATGAAGTCATGCATTTTATTTTTAAATACACAATTAACTACTTTTAGCTCCCAGGAATTACCTTTTGGACAAGTGGATATTCAAATAAATAAATAATTGACAACAGATGATGGAGGAATAGGAAAGAGTCTCACATTTCTTGTTAGATGGAATTGAACAAGGTTTTCTACCTACAATTCAGCCGCTTGAGCTGAACTTCATCTTCAGCCATTTGATGTAGACAACTGAATCCATTTGAGGCTATAAATAATTAAGCAGACCTTTCCGAGTTAAAAAGCGTCTCATTATTTATTCTAAATGCTTATTGGACTATGTCAGATATGTCCTGACACATCATTATTAACAGAAATGATTAAGATGATTATAACACATTTTCAAATTGGAAGGAAAGCTCAACATGTTTGTGAAAAATCCTAAATAAACATATGTTCAGTAAATGTCAGTATGCTGTCAAATCCAAAGGATCATGCTGTGTTTAATTTAGCTCAAAGAAAGACTGAATTGCTTTTTTATCTTGACCGTATTCAAAAACATTGGACAAGAAAATGTGTGGATATAATTATACCCATGATGCCCATTCTACATTCAACAGCACAGTAACGAGTGAGCCAAGAGCGCCTCCAGCTTATTTTGCTTTAGAATAATCTGAAGTTCATTAGGCATCGGCTAAGGGTAATTGCCAGTTCACCTTTAAGTGTTATTTTCTATTGCTGCAGCAATGGAGTCTCATCATTAGTTAGTAATTGGGTTTTCAAGAGAATTCAATTTACAGACACACGTACCTTGTACTAAACCAGGGGTTCCCAAAGTGGGGGTCGCGTCCCCCCGGGGGGTCGTGAGACCCCAACTGGGGGTCGCGAGATGATTACAAAATAAAAATGGAAANGGTTCTGGAAATTGACACCACTAAAAATCCACTACAAAAACTACTGTCACCTGTCTTTAGGAATAAAACTCGAATTGGAAGTAATATAAGTTTTCTGACTGTAGTTCGGTGACAATCTTTCTAACTTTACGATATAGAGTGGGGTAGACGACCTACAGAAACGTGAAGACTGTTTGAAGAGACTTGAACTTACGTCGGCGACTCAGACCGCCGCCTAGAGGGACGTCCAGTAGCTTCGGCAGCGGTTTTTCCAAAATACACTACTGGTGCAGGAGCTCAAGGTCCGACGGCAGACGTTGTTCTGTGTTTTCGTGTACAAATTTTTTTTACCAGGTAGTGTTAGTTTACAAGCAAAATTTTATTGTACAACTACTTTTGATTCACTTTTTGGGACATTTTAGGTGAAAGTTTATTGGTGAACTATAATATAAAAAAAGCGTAATAGTGAACAGGGTACTATGCTGTGGTTTAACACGTATATACGTCTGAAACTTTCAAACATTATAGGGTATAAACGTAAAATGTTAACCAATTTGCCAATGGGAAAACTGAATCTACCTGTAAAAAGGGCCCGGGGGGTCGTGAGACCCCAACTGGGGGTCGCGAGATGATTACAAAATAAAAATGGAAAATTTAAAAAAAAAAGATTATAAAAAAAAATTGATTAATTTTTTTTAAATTATTATTAATAATAATGTTTGCATAGACCTTTTTTTCTTTGACAATCCACTAGCGCAGTGTTTCACAAACGTTTTCTTTTTTTTCTGAAATTAATTCACTAGCACCCCCCCCATCGACAGGGGGTCACCAGTCTCTGGCACTTTTATTTTGGGGGTCGCGGGCTGAAAAGTTTGGGAACCCCTGTACTAAACAACCGACATACCGCAGTCATTGTTGTGCACTACTTATAGACTGGCTCTGAAATTCATGTTTTTTTTATTTGTCACTGTATATAAAAGTGTTACCGGTTCTTGTTAGTGTGCATATGCCTTGGTGTTGTTTTCTCCACCTTTGAGTTACTGTTCTGAGTTTCGACTAAATGCCAACAATTCTAATTGAAACATTAAATCTACCCTAATGTTCAAACAACACAGAGACAATGCTGTTTGTCAACAGAGAATGCTAAATGTATAATTAGCCACGATGGAGAGCGCTGTGTTGCACTAATCAGTCTCTGATCAGGTACTTGTGCCAGCCCCCATAGCACCCGCAGCGTTTAAATGGTCTTTCATTCTCATCGTTGTTTTAAAGGAAAATGACAACATGTTTTCATGGTTGTCCTTGTCAAACTCCCTAAAAGGGAAAACATATATTTAGAAGTTCACAACATAACCAAATAGAGTACAAGACTACCTCGAGAAAACATGTGGTTATTGTCTCCCTGTGACACTTCTGTTACCTCATTGCAAAACAATTTAAACTCCTGCTGACTTTACAAAAACCTGTCCGACAGACATTTGTAAAACTATATCATTTTCTTAGCAGAGTAAACAGAATCCAGCATGTACAGAAATGTTGAGCATGCACTGTTGTGTTTTTGAAATACCATGGACTGTGGAGGTTTAGGATGAGGAGGCTGGAAATCATAAAAAAAATCAGAAAGCAGACGTACTATAAAAAAAAAGATAGAATTCAGAGTTTGCCTGAATATCCTTAACCCTATAAACCTGCAGCAGGCAATCTGAATTATTTATGTATTTTACTACCCAAACGGTGTTAACCTTGTATTGATCTGTTCATTTCTCTGCAGGTCCAGCTTTTATAGCAGAGAACAGCTTTATTTTGACTGGCTCAGGCCAAGATTTGGCATTTAGTTCTGAACATTGAATAATACTGACCTTGAGGCACAGATCTTGCCACCTAAAACTTATTTTTAATTTAAGCTCATGATGAGTTTCATTTTGGACAAATGTTGCGTAGACAGTAAAGTGAATGCTGTGGATACTGATATTCCCCAGCCTTAACTCATTTGATGAATAGAAGATGATTAAAAAAGGCCAAAGCAGCCGCTTTTGACCACAAAGTATGGTTGATTGGCAATGCCAAAGTAGCAACATGCTGAGGGGGATTATTGGTATGAGACCACCAACACGTGGGTTTAGAGTTACATGAGGACAGGCACGTTCATGGATGTATTAACGGGTCTGAGGAAGAGCGCTGATAGGAGAGTGCAACTCACCAGGTGTCACTCAGGACTATATCCATGCCCGGAGAAATTGATGGCAGGGCAAGGAGGAAGACAGGGATGATGAAGCCTTTCACTGCCACAAATCCATATCAGTGCATCCAGGATAGCTGTGGCATCACACTGTGTGTAGACTGTGTGTATAGTGTGTATTAGGAGTTACTAGACTGAAACTTTGATTAAGAAAACTCTGCAAAACTTTAATTTTAGTCCAAATGGTAAATGCAGAAAATCCCAGAGAAAATATTTTTATAAAAAAAGGACTATATGGAACTAACTTGATTACATTTTACAAATTCATCATCAAAGATTACCACAATGAATCCATGACTCAGCTCTTGCTTGATCCCTGTAATATGATTATTTCGAATTGTATAGTTTTCCCATCTTTAGTCACCCCTTCAGTTTGACTGCCTCTGTTAAGCTCTGTAGACGCAGACAAACTGCAAGGCTTTATTTGTGTTTGAATAGTGACATATTACCATTTACATTATAGCAACATGATAAGCAGTCTTGATTCAAGGAAAGATTTCACTGGTACAGATGTAGAATAAAACGGAGAAAACACATCTCAATTCTAGCGCATGCCAGGAGCATCATCTTGGTGGAAAAGGGACGGTTGAAATTTGCATTTAGATTACTGTCGTAACAGAAAAACTATGGTGATGAATGTTGTTCTGAAAAAGAGACTAATGTGGTTGTGTTTTGAATAAAATTATAAAGTTAAACACTCCAGGAGAATCTGTATGAAAATGCGTAATGAAATTGTCATCTTCAACTTCAATACTGAAAAACAACAGCTAATAAAGTTATTCACTATGTAGAAAAACATGATTATATATGAATGTGAACTGAATGTACAGTTACAGTATGTAATGTCTTCAGTGAAAAAGCCTTTCCCTGCCATTGTTTGAAGATGTCATCTTTTGAAGTGTCCTCTAGCTGATGCAAAGGAGCAATACCAATGTCAGGTCATAATATCGGGCAACTTAAATAATTATTTCTCAAACGTATTCTCCATACAAGAAATAAACATAAGTATAACATATTAGAGATCTACTATATTTAAGTCAGGCATTTGCCACACATCAATCTAAGTGCTGATTTTCATATTCATGTGTAGCACATTGTTTCTCAATAGTGCGTACCAAAGGGCTTAATTTGTTTTCAGTTCTTCCCCATCATCAAATTGTAAGAAGTGACGGCTCTGCAGCATCGGCGCCACTTAATTAAGCTTCACCGAGCTTCTACACATAAGAGCCGTCTCAAATAATCAAATAAATAAGGCGTGCATATGGCGAGAATTCCCCCGTTGACTGTAGTCATTACCGTGGTGGGGAAAATGTGAACAAAAGGAGAGAAACACAACTGAACACAAGTTAGGGAAAATGTATTCAGCGATAACTTTTTATTAACTTTTTATGTTAAGAGAACTTTATATTGCAGCACAGCGGGACCGTTAGCTGGCTGTTTCTCCATACCTTATTATTATCAAATATCAAGTTAAAACTAGAGAATGCAATTCCTGAAGAAATTGCTAGTGGGAATGCTTTATGCTGAAAAGCTGATGCTGAATTGCTATCCTGAAATGTAATGTGTAAGAAGAAAGTGAAGAATTTAGATTGAAATGATACATGAACACTGGGGGCTTGAATGTGTGATGAGAAAAGAAAAGAAAGCAAAAAGGCTTGGAAAAGCAGCAGAATATTTGAACTGCAAACTATTGAACTAACTTGATAGTGAATGATCTGTCGCCATGGGAACGGCACTTGATGACACCCCATAATACGCTTAGATGTGTTGATGGCTGCATCGTTACCAAACCTGTGAAGTTTTGGGCCATTTCGAGCATTTGAACTGAAGTTGTGAGAAAACTGTGTTTCATAGTGAGCAATGTGTTGCCAAGGCAACGGCATTTGAAGAAATCTTAAAACTGTCAAATAGAGGTCTTCACGGCTGGACTGTTAGCACGAAGTTTGAGCCCTTTTTGACCATTTTCATAGGAGTTAAAGCAATATCGTGTTAGACGGCGGGGGATGCGTTGCCATGGCAACAGCTTTTGAGGAAAACTCCACGATATTGCTTTAACTCCTATGAAAATGGTCAAAAAGGGCTCAAACTTNTTAATGAGACACAGAGACCCAGACGTAATAGTACTGTATCATATTATTTTCGAATCAATAATTTTACAAAGTATGATTATTTTTTTAATAACCATTTTTCCTCCTGGTCTCTCGCGCCCCCCCTGTCATGCCTGTGCTGTCCCACACTTTGGGAACCACTTGTTTACATCATATGTTACCCTTTTCATTTAAACAACACTATATTGAAAACTCATCAAACTGTTCAGTTCTAATAATCATCAACACAAAATGCTGGATTAGTGTACTTTGTAATACGGGAAGGCTCCTGTTTTGAATAAATGATCACTTTGTATTTATGAGCAATGAGGTGTTTGTATGTGGTTATCCTTTGACTGACAAGAAAGGGAAAATATTACAACTCGGAGCATATTTTTCTAATTTGTACTTTATTCAATAGAAGTACCCAGGAGAGGCACCTGCAAATTATTCATAACTGCAACATTTAAAATGAGAAAGGAATGCAAATGCAATTATAAAAAAGAATAGGCCTCATTAGTTATAAGTGAAAGTTAACTGATACTAATTATATATTCCATTACTCTAACAATGGTAATCAATTATGAAAAATATTCATTTATCGGGAGGTGGTCAAGGTTTTTTTTCCAAACTGCAAAACAGCCAGTGGTCTCAATGGAAGAGTTACCGCTGTAAGTAAACCAAAGCAAAAAAGTATGTTTACAAAATAATTAAAACTAATGTCTATTCTTTTACCGATACGGTTCGTCACAATACGTTTAAATACAAAAAAAGTAGAGACTATGCATTTGGCATATCAATTATGCTTAACTTAAAACATAATGTCAACCCAAAAGCAAATTTGGTTAACATAAAACATTAGTAGAATGACTAAGAGCCGAACTGAAGAGACATATGATGATTCGGTTATTTTGAGACCGTCTTTACACTCCATTTTTCATGATATGCATAATTAGCAAGATGCACTGCTCAGGGTACCAGTTGACGTGGCAGCTATAAAAAGAAAAAGGTAGTGGTGTTGGAAGTGAAATAGGAATCTTGTTACCATCAGAACACGCACCATCTGTTTGAATAATTATGTTTGCATGAGTTTTTCAAGACTGTTAAACAATGAGGCCAGGATTTATTCCTTTTTTATGTACATGCTTTAGACATTACAAGATGCTAAGCCATAACCTATCATTTCCACCTTTTTTAGGAGTGTTGTCAAAACAAATATCAAGCTGAAAGACTATTACTCTTCTGCTAATTTTGAAAAATGCTATTAGCTTAAGCTACACAAATACTGGTGCAAATGAGAAGAATGTTGGCTGATGCATACTGTCTGTGGAATAGTAACATACTTAGGATAGTTATTGTGGTGTGCAGGGAATTTTTGGCTCTGAGAGAGGGGGTGTACCCTGTTCCTTTCAGGATTTGCAGCACATGGTCCCTCATTGGCTATGCAGTAAACATGCATATTGATTAATTTGAGTGATTTCAGGGGAGAATGTAACCAACCTCTGTAGAAAATGCTGTAATTGGATTTCTGCAGCCGGGATTATGTGGAGCTCCTCTCAGGAATGCATATGGTGGCCACGACTCTTTGCTGATAGCAAGCCAACATTGTTCCTGGAACAGCCCAGCAACCTTGCACCAGCAAGTACATTCACAGATCAGTGAACATTCTGAAAGGGTCAGAGTGTTCTTGTTGTTCTCGTTTTTGCATTCAGTTAAATATCTTTCCTGACTTTGTCATGTAAAGTCCAACTTCAATTAAATAGCTTTTTGTATTTCTTGAACATGTATACAGTATGTCTGCTTTGTGTATCTGTCCTGTTTTGGACAGTGAGGATTCCACATTTATATATTTCTGTATTTTTGCTACACACAACCACCATCCAGATGACCTTTCGTGCTGAAGTCTGATTCCGAGTGTAACTCACCACCATAAGTATGCATCTTGTCCTGCACCTTGTTAAAGGAGCGATAGTTTCCTAGTCCTTTCTTTGGACATTTATTATACTTGACTATCTGTATCCATTGGACCCACTGCTGTCTTGAATCTATTTTTAGGCTGCTCTTCATTATTAGGTCTGAAAATACCCTTCAATCAAACCACCATTCAACCACTGTCCTACCAACCCAGTAGTGTGGTGACAGTAAGTTGTCATTATTATGGAATAGGTGTCTCCAAGTTAGTTCATTTTCAGGCTTGTGCCATGCCGTACCACATCATCACGGCACGTTGCATGGTAAGGTTTTCCAAGCTATTCCACTGGTGAGTTGCTGATAGGAAGAGAACGCTGTGTCAAATGCTGCCAGCTTATTATAGCTGATCGATATTGGCTTGCGAGCCATTTCTTTGCTGCTGACAGGTTGAAGCTTGCTATCTGGGTTGTGTCATGCCTCTGTCAGGTAATAGGGATGGTGGGAAAATGCACACACATACACAGAAAACTATACAGCTAGATATGCAACCACTGACAAGGTAGAAATGTGTGGTTGTGAAAGGGAGAGGCAGCCATATATGGGATAGATTGCCAGATATAGCATAGGTTGTTTGATGACAAATATAAACCGTTTTTACCTCTGCATCTGTATTCAGTGCTATGCCCATATGACCTGCAATTTTGAAGATGCATTCACAACGTAACTATGTTGTTACCTGTACACAATCTGACACATTGAGATGCATGACAACTAGCATATTTATCATACATCACAAATATGTGTTTCCATGTGAGGTTGCATACCTAATAACATGGTGTAAGAATGATTTTTGACATATCAAATGAATGTACCGTACATGATTGTTATTGATCTTAGAAACTAGGGTTAAGGCTTGATTCCCTTTCCTCATATCACACCTGATTAGACAATATAGTGATATTGATACAACATGCAGAATGCAATTTTCTTCCCAGATCCCCCACAATATTGCCCATCAATGTCAAGGAACAAATGGAAAATGTTGACCAGGGTAGTAAGTGATACTGATTGTCGCATTCGCACAGTTTGGAAATATTATCCAGGCAATTCGTCCATTACCCATAAGGACAAAATATATGAAATATATTACTTTGGCAGGACAGATGAATGGGCGTCATTAGGTTTTATTTCAGATGTTCTTTCCTGAATTTCCTGCAACATTCATCATCAACATACATTACAATTGTAAAGGCCCTCAACCTCTTAATATTTTCTAACGAGTGGCTGAATCACTGGCATACCTCATGCAAACCCTCTAGGAGAGCAATCCTTTCAAATAACTTGGAATTTGACAGTGAATTACTTGGGCAATACTTTTTCTAGATGAATTTAGAGATAAGATCTGGTATCAGTATTTTAAAGAAGAGCCTTTATTCACATTTTACAAAATCCACACCTATACTTCAGTTTATTTATCAGCATTCAGACATATTTATATAATTTCTATTAATTCAATATTAACAATATAGTCAAGTGCCATGCTTGCTGATACATGCACTTGTGTGCCATATTACGCATCTCACTGATTGCAGTATTGATGTTTCAGTTACTACATTAGACATGCTTTATGGATGATATGATTATTGGTTTCCATTTTGCTTGACCCTGCATGCAGTCACCTGTTAAATCTAGGTCACTGAATGGACTGCAAAGTTATTACGTTATAAAACCTGTGATCTTGCAGTCAAAGTTAATTACCTGCCGGCTTTGCAGTCAGCCCCTCCTCAAGTATTTTTGAAAACATTGGCTATCATTTTCCTAGACAAGTTTGCTGTTTTTTTTATAGTCCTCTTCACGTTTTCATGCATTTAACAGCTAAATTGAAAAGCATTTAAACCTAACCATATTCAACAAAGTGTGTCGCGCTATCACTAGTACGCTGGTGGATTTCATATGGCCAGCCAGGTGATTGAATCTCTCTTTGTTGGGCCTGGTGCAGAGGTCTTGTTGAAGCATTTTTTATGTCCTTCTTATAGGTCCTCATTGAAAGATTAAATTGCAGGCTCCACATCAGTAATAAATCTCAGCCAGGTGTGAGGTGGGGCAGAGAGGGAGAGCCATCAATAAAAAGAGGGATAGTCATTCCCTGTCGGGCAGGAAGTGAGGGAATAAACAAGCTGTAGTGGAAACGGGCCTGCCCTTTCTAGCAAAAGTGGTTTATTGACGTGTATTTAAATGAGCGACCTTTTGTTCGCGAGTGTGTGGAACGGGGCATCGGAGCATGCCACTGCATGCCATTGCATGCTCTGGAATGTAAAATTACTTTTATAGGTCCTAAGTGTGACTATCTAAATTGATTGGATTTGTCTTTAACCTTCATTGCATGAACTGTTATAGATACTGTATGGTTTTTGATTTTTGAACTTAAACTGATTCCCTGACTGCCTTTTCTTGCCATATAATTTGTTGAGTCCCCTTTAAGGGTTTTGAACACTGTCTTGCTATAATGTCCCCATTACTTGTATATAAGAAAGCAGGGTTGTGTGGTGTTGATATCTGTGGGAGGTATGCTGGAATCCATTTGATTTGCAAAGATTTATATTCAGATGGACTTTGAATCTGGAGACCAGGTTGTCAATACGAGTGTCCAGTCCCTCATTAAGGAGATGGCAAAGTAGCGGTTATACTGTATTTGTCATGTTACAAAATGAGAAGAACCGCTCATTTTTTTAAGTGGTTACTAAAAGGCCACTTTACTGTAATTCCTGGATAAATATGTCGGCAACAGCAATGCATGGCCATTATGTTCAATCTGAGAGCCCAATGATGTAAGAAAGAAATTGCAACAAATAGCTCCTGAACACAGCGGGGAGTTTAATAGAGAGTGAGAGGAAGCAGCTTGGCTTGATCTACAGCCACACCACTAATGGCTGACTTTTCCTGCAGATAATCACTGCTCAGCATAGGTAAGGCCTTAGCATTATCTAATTGTGAGCGCTCAGGGTTGTTACATTTACCCCCGTAAGCCTTCTGGGCTTTAATTGCTAATCTGCAATAATGTGGTTGTTTTCTAGAGGAGATTGTCAGACACTCACAACATGGAGGCTTGTATTAAATGCGCAATCTTAGTGCTCAGTGATTTCTAATCGATATGTTTCAGAGGTCATTTTTTATATCAAGTGACAGAATAATAACGTTGTTTTTTTTAAACTAGAGAGGACAGTCATACACTTATAATGGTTGATTATTTATTTATTGTTGCTGTCCTTTCGAGTTACACAGCTTGGTGTTTCTCTCAGGAGAGCAGCCTCGCAATAAGCTTGAACAGGATAAATATGTTATTATTCTTTTTCAAAATCCTTTGCACCCTGTCTTTTAATAGACCATTGAGACATTGTGACTCTTTGTTAAAAATGAAATATACCTTGCTTAACAATTGCATTTCAGGTTGCCCTCTAGCAAGGACCCAGAGCAGAAGCTTCCTCTTAAATGTAGACAGTAGGGGCTATTAGCAGTTGTAAACTTATTCCTGAATCCTGTCTTATTTGCACCTTAGAGAGCAAAGAGGATGACTAAGAATATTTTGTAAGTTGCAGCTCCTAAATGTTACTGTAGGTTTCTAACTTTCCCTTTGTGTTCAGTTTCCTCAACTTGCCTGAACAAGAAGACGCTATATCAACTCTGTCCGTCATAAATGTATTAAGATTTAGTGATAGCGTGTGTAAAATCAATAGGAATATATTACTGCTCCTGGTTATTCTTCACAGTTTTTGTTCTCAAATTACGTGGCATGCATTAAATGGTTTAAAATCCAGGGTCTAAATGTATTCTCTATTGTACTCGCACTATAATGCCTAAGCAAGTGAAAATGCACACATTGCACATTTTCCTATTGCTGTCAAGGAAGAAGAGAAAGGTTGCTTTGCTCGCACTCATTAATCTGAAATAGACCACAGCATGGGAAGATGTGCATTTTAGTCTGTCTTTCTCTGCACAGTGCAAACCAGAAATAAGGAAATTGTGTAGGTGCTTTGAAAAGTATGTCGTACCTGTATAATATACCTACATATCAGTTGTGGTTAAAACAAATCCTGATGGCCTGACATTTATAAACCGGCAACCGGCAAGTTCATTTTTCAGGAAAAAATAATTAGAAAAATGGGGAATTATTCTCTCATATTAACCTTTTTAAACTGGAATGCTTGAGTTCAATCAACCATAAGAGAGCCTGAGTGTGAGTTGTAGCTTATTTTGGTGCCTTAACAAGAACCAGGGACTTAACTTGGGTCTTGAGACCAACAAATAACTGTATTACTGTACATACACACCTAAGTTACTGCTAACTTCATGTCATGGCAATTGTTAAGACAACTCTCTATTTAATGCACGATTGTATAATGGTGAAATGGTTTGCTATCAAGAAGCATTAGCTAATGATGTTTGTGGTATGGTGATGGATCTAATGAATGTGATATGTACATCCTGTGGTTGGTCTAGGTTCACTGCAGTCTAAGACTCAAACACGGAAAAGACAACAATCTGACATTCACAAGGACAACTTCATGTTATTGTGTCGTTTCCCAACATCTGCCGTCGCTACAAGCAACCACTGGCGCATTTCGGCAATATTCATCTGCTGATAGGCAAACTGGTTGATTCGTAACAATGGTACTCCAAGGCTCCACTCAGTTCTCAGTGGTTGACCCCTCCCCCTTTCTCCTCTATATTTTGCATTGCATTATCTGTGCTGTCATAGCTGACAACATAACTGCAACCATTTATGCTCACATTCACACCTATAGGCCTACAGGCAATTTATAGTCAAAAACAAGCTGCATTTCTTTGCAGTGTGGGATATGCTTTAAAACCAACTTTGTTCAAGGAAAAGTTTACTAATGCCCCCTTATGGTAATAAAATGACCGTTATTTGAATGGACAATTACAAATAATTTATAATGCCCCTCAAAGTTCCTTAATGTTAATACACCTTGCAAGAGTTTAAGAGTAGGGCACAACAGCCCCCATGTGCTGTGCCCTGTGCTAATTAACTGATACATAAATAATAAAAGGGTTGTTTTTTGCAAATGAACCATAACTGCTGAGGAAATCCCCTCGACAATAACAAAATCAATTCCAATATGCCCTTTTATGTTTTTAGTATAAGGTTTTAAATTGTATGTTCCTCCTCTCAGTCACTGAGAAGAGTAAAAGCTGATTAGCCTTTTATAGTTATATATATTTTTTTGTTCAGAAAGACTCTCGCCACTGAAAGCGGCAGTCACTCGAGCCACTAGGCCTATAGGTCTTTTACTCTGAGGGTCACTGAATGGAAATCATGTTCACACACCCTAGAGTGAATACATTACCACAATTATGCATTGATGTGTTATAGGACAAGCATTCATTGCATGAAGACTCATGGTCCATTAGAGTTCATTTATGTGCCTTGAAAATAAAACTGTTGCCCTGACAGGCTCTGTGATAGTACTTGATAACTCTCTGGACGACATGCCACTGACACCCTGGCATTCTCTGTCTATCTTCCATACTGCTATAGCTACACGCTTCATGCAGTAAAAGCCTTTCCCTTAAGATTGTCCCAACAAAGGTCCCAGGATCTCCTCTCCAAATGCTTTTCATATGGCAGAGAATCAGTCAATTATTTTTGAAGCAGTGCAGCAGTTCAGGATTAAGTGATTTAAGAGTGCACCGGACAGCAGCCTCACCCCCGCCACCCCCCTTGCTTTTAGCCTCAGAGACTTCCACGGTGTGGCTCGTCAGGGCTGATTGCAGCGGCACTGGGGCAGATAAGTCAATCTTACTATTATCCTATGTAAGCTAGGAGTAACAAATTACAACTCTAGCCTTAAACCCCAGCAGAGTTGACTTCTTAAGCCACAGCAGAGAATAAAAGAAATCACTACTCTAAAGCAGCGATGGCCCAGGTTTGAAGCGGGACAGAAATAAGTGTGTCTGATGGCATGCGTATAAATCTCAGTCTGGATTCAGTTCAGGCTATCGGGCCTCTCTGATGTCTCTCCCCAAGCTCATAACTATGATGTCCTGACAGCTTTACAGGGACTGTAATTCAAATGTATTTCTACCAAGCCATCGATTCTCTCACCACTTTAAAGTCATGTGTGTCTAGCTAGTCTAACATAGAAATGCACAGCTCCATTAGCATGTATAGATTTTCTTCCCAGTTATAACTTGGAACACTTAACCAACAGGGGCAGTTTTACTACAAGAGCATTATTAGATTCAAATGAAGAGGCTTATGTCCAGGGGCACAATGAACAAAGGTTGTGGTCGTTACCTTCCAAGCTGGTGAAGTGTAGATATTCCTTATTTATTTTTGAAAAGACAGTCTTAAAACATTGTCATATGAATCAATAATAAAATATTGTGGAATTTTATGTAGGTAATATTGCCCACCAGAGTAGTTGTGAACTTGTTCAAAACATATTTTATGGTTTTATCTGTCATGTGCAGAATAGCTACCGTGTTCTTTTGGCAGTGAAATGTTAATAGCCAGGCTCCTTCAGCAATACAATGTACAATAAACTTAAAATGAAAGACAACATAGTGCAGTAAAACAGTGCAATAGACTAAATGTTATTAAAAGTTATTTGGGGGATAAGAACAATATTTAAACATAGAATAAGTCAAAGGGAATGTAAAATACTGTAGTAGCATAAATACTGTGATAGTATATCAATATGTGTGTAGGAGCGCAATGTACAAATAACAGTGTAAATAGTCTTTAGTCTGAACATATGGTAGATGAATGATACTGCATATTACTGTGCTTTTCTGTTCCTTTTCTCCTACTTTATCCGCCTCATTTTCTGTTGCTCCCTCCATTTACCGAAAAATTCAATTTCTCCCAAGCTCCTTACTGTGTGATTTATGACTTCTCCCGCCCCATAAAAAGATGAAATAAAAATATTTTTACCTTGCCCACGTACTGCGGGTCTGACCCCATGTACTCCTCCAGTACAAAGAACTGGTTCCACACCCAGCCCCTTTTGACCCGTTGATATCCAACCGCTCCATTCCTCATTGGGCCCACCAAGCTCTTGGCGTGCTCCCTCCCCGTCCTGCTCCGTCCCAGTGGCGGCGAAGGGGGACGTAAAGAAGAGACTGAGCCTTCGTCGACAAGAATCCAAAGGAACAGCAGCAGGCAGTTCCTTGTTAGCATTGGCGATCTGTGAGCCTCAGGTCCCCAAGTCAAAGTCCAGTGATGAGAGTTGAGCCACGCTGAAACAACTTGTGAGGGTGGTGATGGGGAATGGGTGAGGTGGGGGTCCAGTGCCCAAAAAGAAGATTTCCGTTGGTCTGTCAGGAACCCACTCAGAGAGTTATGGAGCTCATCACCTGAAGGAAAGAAAAGAAAAGAAATGCTTGGATTAAAAGTTTTCTTTTAGATGAATTCCTATTACTGTTATATTAATGATGTCTAGGACTGTGTAATGGCACACATGGTCACTCTACAATAGTGAAAGTGTGTTGAAAGCTTTTCGCTTATGAATACTGATGGCATTGCATTTTCTAGCTCATATTCCTTGCCCTCCACTGCTTTAATTTGTAACTGTTCATTGACAAATGATGATAGCGACATTCTCAAACACAAAAAGAAGAGTTATAATGATTTGCATGGTGGTGATAGATTACCACTAGACAGTTATCTTTGATAAATACTCTTTACCAGATGTCTTCTTTGACATTCAAAGCTTCAATTGAACATTTCTTTTAAATGAAGTTTTGAATATTTGTTGTCATTATTAATGACACCATCACAGCAAAAAGAGAAACGATCATTCAACAAAATCCTCAATCTAAAAATAAAGTTTTTGTTGGTCATCAACCTTCTATAATGAATATAATTTTTAAACAATGTATTTTTTGACATTCAAAGCTTCTATTGTGTTTTTTTCAAATTAAGTTTTGAATATCTGTAATGCTTATTTATGACAGTTTCATAACAACAAATACAGAATCCTCTTTTTAGACTTTTAGTTAACGTTATCAGTTTCAATTACTAGGTGTGTGTGTGTGTGTGTGTGTGTGTGTGTGTGTGTGTGTGTGTGTGTGTGTGTGTGTGTGTGTGTGTGTGGGTGGAACTTGCTGTCAATTTAAACACAGTGCCCCACACCTGTCAGCAACTGCGATTCCTTGATTGCTTATAAAGGTTAAGCGGTTGCTAAGAAGCTCTCATGTTTTGTTTCAAAAACGTGTCTTACTATTTTAATTAAACCTTTCAGAAAGTTGTATACTTTCGAGATTAACACTTTTAAAAATAACTTGACACAGATGTGCAGTTGTTACGCCAGTTGCATCTGAAGATGTTGCATGATGCTTTGGCACTTCATATATCAAACTGACATGTGTACTGTATGAGATGTCAGTGCAAAAAGCCTTCTCACCATGATTTCTTTGAGATGCTCTGCTTTCTCTCAGACATCACTCTGAGAGGCAGATTTGACAACCAATGGCCACAGGAGATTTTTTTGCTTGCTGCAGCATGTCACTTGACTGACATGCATTCAATAAGAGGCAACTCCTACAGAAGATTACCAATATATAATCTAGATGACAGACGAGCGGTTGAATATTTAATTTGTTTTCTTCCATTATGTTTTGTTTATGTCTTCAAGTGGCTCGGTGGAAGTACCAATGAGCTAAAAGATGGATGTCGTGTCATGAGCCATTGTCTTTGCGTGCTTGAGTAAAGCACAAATTCAGACCATTTGTTTGTTACCCTCATTATTATAGTTTGTTTTACAATTTTGTTCTATAAGCAAAAGCAATAACTGTAACTATTCTACACATTGAGGACTTTGAGTGATGTGTTTGTAGCTAGAGTATGGTAATAAACTACGGTTTAAATTCAGAGTTATTTACCAATATTTATTAATGTCAGGTGAGTTTTGTTTGACAGGCAACACATTTTTCGTCCTTAAGATGACTAAATTGTGATGTCCTAATTACAAATCATTTATTTCAAAGCCTAATGCATAGAAGACAAAGACGTATTACAAAACCAACCTAATTTGTTAAGCCTCATTCGTTATTGCACAACAGCTTTTGAACAGCTTTTGCTGTTTACACCTTGTTTGCAAGCCTGACTAGTACAATATCAACACTAAAGTATGCACGTCTGGCCTCGTTATGACACACACTTAATTGCGCTGAAAACAAGAGAAGGGAAACACAAATGGTTTGGATGAACAATGGACCTAATGGTTTCCACACCTGGTTTATTGTTCCTTTCTCCCTCCTAATGCACTTATAAGCTATACAGTAATGGAAGACAGCATGCCTCTAATTTCATAACCGGGGCCCTCATTGACATCATTGTCTTTGATTAATTATACAGACTTGGAACATCGGCTTCAACGGGAGATTACTTCAACAAGGTTATGCCGTGCTCCCAGATCCATTTATTCTCTGTCACCACAGTATCTTAAAAGTCAAAACTGATCTGCAAAGTTCTCCGTGCAAAATTGTCTGTAGCTATCTTGACATGGGTCCGACCTGCCTCTCCCGCAGGTCACTCCTCATTTAGCATTGACATAATGTAAAATGACTGTTTCCATAATTCCTGCAAAAATCATGCCTCTGCCACTGTTCGGCTCCGGGAGGGCTTGATGCATATTTTATGAGATAAGTTCATTAGCATGTGTCGGGCTACGGTTGTGAGCCTTGACCCACGCGTCGTCTTCAGATAACACGACACAGTGGGCTGACAGCATTCTCACACATCACCTTCGATAATCAAAGAGCATATGGCTCGCCGATCTGCTGCTGCAGATTACCTCCCACCAGAGACTCCCACAGAAAGTTATGAGTCGTCAAAGCTGCCATAAACATGAAAAACAAATAAGTAAGCATTGACTTCGGAAATGAAGGGGAGAAATGAGTCATCTGGATAAAGCAGTTGTTTTGCATATCTTTTCATTTCTTTCTTTAACAACTACAGAGTTTTGCATTGTGGAACGACATGTCAGTCAGAGAAGTCATATTTGCTTTAACATTTAAACAGTTGTTGTTCAGGTTAGAAGAGCAGAAGCATATAGATAAGAAAGGGAAGGTGTTTTGCTTGTATTTTTTTCTTTTTCACACTATGCTTATATGTAAACAATCGTCTAATGATGATGTACTCATGTTCCCTCCCCTTTAGGGGCCGCGGTAGTGCAACCAGGATTGTCATGTTTGGAAATGAGATAATGGACTTTAAGATGGGATGTGTCGTTGTGAACATGTGTTGCCACTCATAGGGCTGCTCCTTGGTAAATAACCTGGGTTGAACTATTTGACAATGGTTTTGAGTAAAAAGAATGCATGCAGAAGTATCCACATTTGTATTTTATTCCTCTCAAATATACGCCCATCAACATTAAACTCTGTGCATTCATCCGTCCCACAATTTAACAAAGTAATAACGCTAAATCATCGAATGCAGCATAGCATTTGCAATGAATCAATATTGATGAATGCATTTGTATTTTTAATTGTTTTTGCTGGCATTACAACCTACAGCTATTCTTTGAACATAATTAGTAGCAGACATTTTATTTTCTTCATTATGAAATATATGTTACTATCAACACAATGTAATGATTCCAGTAGAAGAAAACTCAAATGTAGAATTATTATGTTACATTTCTGAGTACAGGCCAGTATCACATGTCCAGTAACGTGTTTAAGCAGAGCACATTGTCCTAAAGATGTCTGTAGCAGCAGTGAAGGCTCCAATCACATAAATAGCTGTGTTGAGTTCAGTGCTGTCACCAAAGTGATCAAGACAATGGCCTCACTTGAATTACAGCCTTGACTGATGAGGTATGTGTGCTAAGGCTGAGGAGATGAAGGAAAACAGCGTGGGCCAGACAGGGAAATCACTCTGAAGACATTGTTTTTGCACAGCTAAGGCCAACGACTGTAATATCATTGAAACCCATCAGGGAAAGTGTAGGAGGAGAGGAGTGTAGGTGGAAGCAAGGTAATGAAAATGGGAGCAACAACACAGCTGGCCAGTCAGGCTGAATAATCAAAGAACACCTCATGCGTAGGTTATCGCACAACCAAATTAATGAATTGCAAATAAAATGGCTCCATTAGTTACAGATAACTTTGAGTCATTAAAGTTGCAACTTTGGCTTTAACCATTTTATAGACAAAGGTGTTTGTATATGAGTGGCTGTTAGCACCACAGTGGATTTCTGCAGAAAGATGATATAGCAGATTTTTTAAATGTTCTTTATTATTTGTTTTTAAGGGCTGCTTGCATGCAACGCACCACGAAGCATACTGGTTGGTTCCTTGAACAATAGACTCATTAATAGGATTTAATGCGTCGTCTTCCCCACTTTTTCTTGCATCCCACGCACATTATGTTTGGGGAGAGCCAAATGATGCCTTCCACTCACATATCTGAGTAGTGTAATTTGCTGCTTGGTATGACATGAGCTCATACTCATACACTGAAATATTCCAGGTTTTTAGTAAGCCTATTGCAGTCTTTTTCTTATTCTGTCCAACCCTTCTGTTTGTATCTTAGTTCACACACTACAGAGGCTTTGAGCACCAACAAATCACTTTAAATGAGCCACCTTGCTGAAAAACAGATGCAGCCATAAATAACTGTTGAGATTTTAAAGAGATGATTCCACCATTGACTGCCAGGACAACATTTTCTAAACCATAGATTTTTCCTGTTGAAGAACACCTCTATGTTTCATTGAGTTCATTAGAACACTACAACAGTAAGCCAAAACACATTGTTTTAATAGTGACAAATGGCAACTACCCCTGTTGCCAAGGCTATTTATGTGATAAATGTTCCTTGAAGCTTACTTTGCTATAGTGCTATGTCGGCAGAACCAGGACTGGATAAAGCCTTTGCTCAGGGTTTTGGTCATGTTGGGGAAGTTTAGTTTTACACACTTTATATAAGACATCTCTACATTATAACATGTGGGTTTCTTGCCATTTCCCATTAACGAGTGACTCTGATTCCTGGCACCTGAATTGGCAAACACTAACCTGATTCACTAATACATAGTTTCAGGAATGTGCACAGTGTTTAAAATGGTAATATTGTGACAAGGAAATGTCAAAAAGCCTGGCAAGTGTCACAATGAAAGAAAAATACAAACAAGGTTAGGTTTGTCACAGCAACACAAACAACACATGTCAACTTGTCTCTTTGTATATTTTCAATATGGAATGACTGTCACTCCATTTCTTCTCTTTATTCACTTTGACACCTTTCCGCTGGTGAGAGTGGTGTCAACATAAACCCTTACCAACTAAGTGCTTATTCTGTATCAGCAGAAATCAATGGGGGAGAGGGCTTATTAACTGTCATTTCATTTAAAATGAATAATGTTTATGTCCGGGTGGCAAGCTGTCTTTGACATAATTTCTGACTCAATTATACATTATTTGATCAGGTCTATAGCCTTGGTCACCATATTGAAAAACTCTCAAGGACACTGCTACTCACTCTTTTTTTTTTAAACTTGTTAACTACCAGTTCACACAGGCCTGAATATTTGTTGTAAATCATAACAAATATGAAAGTATTTCTGTTATAAATCTACAGATGGTAAAACATCCTTTCCCATGCCAACAATATCCTTATGATCCAGTGTTTAGCTATCTTTTCCCATGTCTTGGACATCTTAAGTTTTGACAGCTACAAATATCCCGAGTCAGAGATATGCCTGATCTGATTGTGGGGCAGTGAAAGACAGAGATTAGACGAGGCAGCCCTGTTGCCTTCAGGCAGCTCTGGAGCACCATTGGTGCAAAGGCAGCGGCTGTCATCCAGTCAGACAGTTCTCCAGCATGTAGTGCTACAACTTATTCTGACCCTGCAACTTCTGCTGCTTAAAAACTGTTTATCAAGACTCTTCTCTCAATGAGAGCCGGTCAGTTCATTCCCAGGTCATTTTGTGCTTTTAGGCCTCGTCCTTGCACTCTTCTTTTTTCATTTATAAAAGACTCGGTATATGTATATTCAATATCCGGCCCTCCTTGTTTAGAACATATGTTAGTGCTGTGCGATAAAACGATTTTGAAATGATTGCAACTTTCGTTTTACCTTTTTACAATATCTACCCTCATACTGGGATTCATGAAAAATAGAATAGATATAAACTGACAACAAATGGCTTGATCAGTTCAATTGTGTCCACCCTTCATATCATTGAGTACATGCACTCCCTGAGATGCTCTATCACCTTGAAAATAATAAAGCGATGATGAAAAATAAATTAGTCCCATGTCCTACTGAATGAAGGTTGCCTCTCTGTTTGAAAAATGAACTTTTCCCCCCTGAAGAAATGGCAGGCTTAGCTGTAGAGACAAAACTGGCCTGAGGCACTGACTCAGCTCTCCCCAGTGGGAACACGTCTGGATCCCCTGCCAAGAAAATGTATGATGCAACCGATATCACTCCAATGAAAGGTTACCATTAAAAACGCAATATACATAAAACTTCAGATCAGCACTCAGGATTTAAATGTATTGATTTTGTCTTTATAACTGCTCTGTGCTGTGGATAATATTGTACACTCGCACGCATACACAAAAAGAACGAAAAATACAAGCGGTAGGTTGAACGGCTTAATATTGATGCCGTGTTCCTGTTGTTTGAGTCGGTGCTGTTCTCTGATCTGAACGAATGTGCATTAGAGTGTGAGGTGTGAATGTGGAGACTTTAACTTGACTATGAACCCGAGAGCTAAATTAACAGTAGGGGGAATTGGATTTCCCTGCTACTACAGTGTGTGTGCAGTGCAAACTCACAACGTGCCCCCGTCCCCCGCTGCTTCAGTTTGAACAAAAAAAGAAGACAAACTTGAAGGCTGCATTCTGAACCCTCTTGTTTTGTTACACAGTGTGTAATTACATTCTCTTGAAAGCAATGTCGACTATTGACAGAGGAGGTTATGAGGGCCAAACTGACTAAATAAACACCGATAGTATTGGGTAAAGCACCTGCTCTTAACTATAAAGACTCACACAAAACCGTATGACATCAAAACACCCGATCAGTGCAAAGCCAAAATTGCAATGGTTTCCAAATTAATACATTCTTAATAAAAGGGAAACATAAATGTGTGAAAGATGGCGATCCATAGAACCATTCTCCATAACGTCAATATAACTGAAAAAGCAGACATTTAAACACTAACGGCCCGTCCACACTACGGCTTCAAAAAAAGCTTGCCGGCGGGCGTGTCTGAAGCTCGACCAACAACCAATCACATGAATCTCCCGCCCCTGACACACAAGCAGCGGTTTGATTGGCTAGAGCTTGTACTGGCATATGATTTGATTGGCTGACGCTTCCACCGAAAGCTTCAGAAGCTTCAAAAGTTGAACATTGCTCAACTTTTGCAGCCTGAAACGCCAGGAAAGCTCCGCTCTGCTACCCACAATTCAGTTCGGCGAAAAGCGAGGCAACGTGACGTCACCCCATTCAAAGTGAATGGGCAGACGCGTTGGAAACCGTTTTTGAAGCTGTCGAAGCTGTAGTGTGGACGGGCCGTAAGTCTGTAACACAATTGATCATGGGCTTACTATTTTTCACACTGCTCAACTTTAGTTTCACTCTTCAAAAAATGTATTCAGAAAGTTATTCTTCAAAAGTATTTTGGAGTAAGGATTTTGTAGCTAATTGTAACAACTTAAAGGTCTAGAATTTAAGTATGCAAGGCCACCAGTATTTTTTCCTGGCTACTAAAACAGTGACAGCTGACCAGATAATGCTGTTAATTTGAAGACAATATGGCAGTATTTGCTACACAAACGTGATCATATCAGAGGCAACATTTAGAGTCAGCAAGCACCTAGTGAATGTCAGAGAAATGTGCCTTGTCTCTTTATTTCTGTTGAGGTTGTAGGTAATTTATATAGAAAAGCAATCAGCTGTTGCTGGCTAAAAATAAAGCCACCTTGAAGGCTGGTATTGAGCAAACTTAGTCGGTATTGTGGAGTTGATCCAGTACAGATAATAAGTGTTGTCTTAATCCAAAAGAGCATTTTTCAGTATTTGTATCTTTTTTTTCATTGGGTATTGTGAATGGATAACTTTTATGTATTTTCCTTTAGTGACCTTCATCCGTCGTTTGCACAGCTGAAACTTTATGACAGAACAATTGATGTTCTTCAAGATGGCCTCTTCATCACAGCCGAGCAGCTTTTGCCTATTACAGCTGTTGTCTTCTCCTAATTACCCTGATCTAATAAGTGCATTTGCTTGCTGCGACAGACATATATCCCCGACTATTATGACTGTCATTATCCGGACGCAGCATTTCCCAGCCAACGCGTTTCCCATTTTTGCTTAATTAGACATTGCTAAATGTTAACAGATAAAGCTCGGGCGAGCAAGTCAGCTCGCGTGCAGATTTACACCCAGGCTGAGCAGATGGCAATAAATTAGAGATGAGAGAGAGAGAGACGGGGAGAGAGAGAGGGAGAGATAATGGGCAGTGGCCTAAAATTTCTGAATTCCTATTTTTCTTGTGGCAAAGAAACAACATCACATGTTCGCTTTTTTGTAATTTTAAAGGTGCCCGTCTTTATTCTAATCAACTAGAGCTGATAATATAAACACACCCCTTCTTTCTTGTATTGTTCTTAATGTGATGCGTTGGTTATGCTATAAACTTAAAAAATTGCTTTTATTCATGGCTGCTTTAAAATGCAATCCTTTTTTCAATATTTATAGAAAAAATGCTTCTCCACCCAGCCTTCTCATAGTTCAGGGTTTGGTTTGAGATTCTCATAAGCCAAGTCACCAGGACTTTTCTATCAGACTCCGATCAACATACACACACACTCATACACACTGAGATATGCAGCCCCTTAAAACAACATGGATGCCGTAAAGGACTTTCTTCTTGGTTTTGTCCACCAAACGACACAGATATGTTACAAAGTGCATATCAGTTGTCATAACTCCAACTGATATGCTCAGAGCAGCAGACTTCAGATAATGGTTAATGGTCCAGCCTTCAACATGTCAGCTGTGTCCCAATTCAGAGGCTGGGTCCTCCTGAGGACCCAGCCTTTCTGACACTAGGCAAAATATTTTCAAACTGTTTTCAAAACTGTTTTCAAAACTGTTTTCAAAACTGTTTTCAAAACTGTTCAATATGGAGTCAGATCTAGCTGTACTTATTTTGGTGTTATATAATATGTTTAAATTATTTTCCCGAGGTCGCAACAGGCCCCCGTGAAGAGGGCTTCATTCTCCCCGCGCATCTGGATAAATTGCGCAGTCATCTCCTTGCTCCCTATCAAAACAAAATTGTTGCAGTAAGATTTGTATAACAAAAGAAGTTAAATAAATAAATTAGCTTTATAATGAATCCCAACAATATGAAAACCAAACAGGGTTTAGAAATATTTTCACTTCATATTATTTTATGTATGTAATATAAAGAAGACATCTCCAATTGCCCGTATATTTAAATACACAAATTAAATAGGTTTACTTTTCTTTCATGTCGTTTACTATTTGGGTGAGTACATTTAAAAACGAATCCAGCTGAAACCGTTGTAGCCGTTGATGGGACGTTACAAGCCATATCTTTTTTTANGATTCGAAAATAATATGATACAGTACTATTACGTCTGGGTCTCTGTGTCTCATTAAAGTTCTGTGTGTGTGTGGAACGAGCCATTTTGTGTGCGTGCACGAGTGAGAGAGCGCACCGGTACCGGAGATCGTAGTAGTTAGCTTCTGGTGCTAGCAAGCTACGCTAACGGATATAAAGAGTTTTTTCAACAACAAAGTGGAGGAGAGTCCTCTCCTGTCAGACTGAGAGGCTCAGTGAACTAAAACGACTGAGTGTTTAGATAGTTAACTTTAGTCCAAGTTATCTCAGTGGATCTCAAACGTTTTGGTCACTATTAAAGGTGGGGTAGGTAAGTTTGAGAAACCGGCTCGAGATACACTTTTTGTTATATTCCATGGAATGCTCTTAACATCCCGATAGCAATGAATATCTTAAGTGCTTTGACAAAAAATACATAAAAAAATGTCATCTGTGGAAGCCGTAGTACTGTAAAAAGCACGACCAATCATTTTAGCCGGCCCGGCTAAAATAACTGGATGGCCGACCTGCCTGTCAGCCTTCCATCTGTGCACAAACTTATCTCGTGCCCAAATTGGTCATGTGCGCGTTTGTGTGTGTTGGAGGAGGGGCTCTGTAAGGAAGTGGCAGATTTTTTCCGGTTGTGTAATTTCAAATTCTAGCGCACTCGAGCTGGTTTCTCCAAAATGATCTACCCCACCTTTAATGTAAACAATTATTTCCGAGGCACACGTTTATATGATCATTGTAGTTATAAAAAAATAAAAGAATAAATGAAAAACAGGTATGAAATACTATTTAAAGGGCGATTTGTAAAATATCCATAGAGAAAAAGTAAATCTGTTTACAGTTCTGTTTCATATGGGTGTTGAGAGATGAGAGCAAAAAAAAGAGATCTATGGATACATCTCTCAACACCCATATGAAACAGAACTGTAAACAGATTTACTTTTTCTCTATGGATATTTTACAAATCGCCCTTTAAATAGTATTTCATACCTGTTTTNGTTTGGCAATATTGCGGAGGTGGAAAAATGAGGTTTTTACAACTTGACGGATGTGGGGCTCGAGGGAGAGGGTGGGGTCAAATATAAAGCCAAGGTTGCGTGCCTGGATGGAGGGGGAAACAGGGGTGCCATCAATGGTGACTGTCAGGTTGGGGGTTTTGCTGAGGGTGGATTTGGAGCCGATGAGGAGTTCAGTTTTATGCTGTTGAGTTTTGAGGAAGTTGTGTTGCTTCCAGGATTTTATTGCAGTTAGACAGGATTNAAACCCTAAATGTTTGAGCACCCTCGATGAAACGTTTAATTATTTAAAAAGGAGTGTGTTAGAAAGATGTTGATTCAGCACTACAATAGAGACTTCATTGTAGAGCAGTGGTCTCCAACAAGTCGATCGCGATCGAGTGTGTTCGGTTAGATCGCGCACCGTTAAAAAAAAAAAGTAACAAAAGAAAGAAAAGTAAAACAATTAATTGTTTGTTTTTTTTAATAAAGTTTTTAGATGTAAGCCTATCATCCACCACCCCATTAGCAAGTGCCACTTGATTGACGTGTCTTTGAGACATTCCTTGTCGCTCCCGAAAATAATAGACTGACTTCAAGTGATGCTGCATATTTTTGAACTCCCTGCACTTATGGTAGATACCAACTACAACAAAATGAACATATTTTACCGTGATTTAATTGTAATACACGTTTCAAAATGATGCCGGAATGACTACATACTGATACCGGTTAGTAAAAACGATTAATTAATGCTTTGACAAGAGTGCAGACAAAAATGGAGATCGGATCGATCAGGCTAAGCTAACGTTGTAGCTGCTCCGTCCGGACTCACAACAACATGATACAGACACAGATACAACAGCGACTGAATTCGCCATGACACAGATAGTCTGTGGTTGGTTCATGTTTAACTTTTGTCCAGTTTCTGAACAGATACGAGGAGTTGTGAGCTCTGAGTGCTCACAGCTAACGGCTGATGTTTTGTAGTGATGTGTCGGTCGCGAACGAGCCGATTCTTTTGAACGGCTCTTTGATATGAACGAGGGCCGTTCAAAAGAATCGGCTCGTTCGCGACCGACACATCACTACAAAACATCAGCCGTTAGCTGTGAGCACTCAGAGCTCACNATTTTAACACAATTCTTACAAATTCAAAATTCTAACAACATTCTTTATCCGTGCATAAACCATTGGTGCGTTCACACCGGATGCAAATGACGCGTTCGCGCGGTAGCCAATCAGCGGTGAGGATCTCAGCCGATCTCAGCCGACAGTGAGTCAGAAAACCAAAACATCAGCCGTTAGCTGTGAGCACTCGGAGCTCACAACTCCTCGTATCTGTTCAGAAACTGGACAAAAGTTAAACATGAACCAACCACAGACTATNAGACAAAGATACAACAGTGACTGTATTCGCCATGACACAGACAGTCTGTGTTTTGTTCATGTTGAACTTTTCTCTAGTTTCTGAACAGATATGAGGAGCTGTGAGCTCTGAGTGCTAACAGCTAACGGCTGCTGTTTTGGTTTTCTGATTCAACGTCAGTGACGGCAGGCTGAGATCCTCACCACTGATTGGCTACCGCGCGAACGCGTCATTTGCATCAACCGCGTCTTTGCACTAACTTTACTGGTACTCCCGCCGCCCCCAAAACTCGCGTCCAGTGTGAACGCACCAATGGTCTATGCACGGATAAAGAATGTTGATAGAATTTTGAATTTTTAAGAAATGTGTAACAATAAGTTGTAATGTTAATCTTAATTGCATGAAGCTTCAGTGGATAAGCCTCACAGTTAAAATGGCACTTTATGTTATCTACTCACTCACTGCAAGATGTTATTGTTTTCTTTGTTGTTCTTGCTATCCACTCCCCACGCCCCTCTGAGAGATATTTGGTTAAAAAGAACACAAAGGTGCTCTTGGAGGAGATTCAGGTGATAAGGTGGGGGGGGGGTTACCTTGGTTGCTGATTGGCTAATGGTTACACAAGCCAGAACATCGTTGTG
>NW_011348630.1:366839-376508 GCF_000735185.1 Notothenia coriiceps
TCCATTTAGGACAGAGAGTGAACACCAGGTTTCAGCACGAGGAGTGAGATGGGGTGGGTCTTAACGGAATACGCGAGAGAGAGAAGTCATAACAAGTGGTACAGGACAGGTAGACAACGTGTTTTTCGGATGGAAAATGAGCCAAACGCGAAAACGCAGTTGGATGCTGGAGGATACATTCAAAATACATTCACTGACATGAATATGGCGCCACCTTTTGTCATGTTTACAATGCAGATTATTGACATTAGGTCTGGCAATACAGTCAATCATTATCCTTGTGATTATTTCGCAGATAAACCTAGTAACCCCGCCCCCTTTAAAAAAACGGCTCTTTTGAACGACTCTTTTGAACGGCTCTTTGAAAGGAACGGAGCCATAAGATCCGGCTCCCTTCAAAGAGCCATAAATCCCATCACTAATGTTTTGGTTTTCTGATTCAATGTCGGCTGAGATCGGCTGAGATCCTCACCGCTGATTGGCTACCGCGCGAACGCGTCATTCGCATAGCGTCTGGTGTGAACGCACCAATGGTTTATGCACGGATAAAGAATGTTGTTAGAATTTTGAATTTGTAAGAATTGTGTTAAAATAACTAGTTGTAATGTTAATCTTAAATGTTGCACTTGCATGAAGCTTCAGTGGATAAGCCTGACAGTTATCTGCTCACTGCAAGATGTTATTTTTTTCTTTGTTGTTGTTGCTGTCAACAAAATACTCATTCACTCAAACAAATGGAAAATAAGCTACATACATTTATATGAAGGAATGAATGAAACTTAAAATGATAGGTATGATGTAAATATATATATATTTATCCTTTTTGACATGTTAGTTATGTTGTGTTCTTGGTTTAATCAAATTGGAAGTTGCACCAAAGGATTTGATGTAATTCAGATGCAATTAGCCGACATAAAAAGGCCTCATATTGGAAGTACTGTCTGGGCTGTCTTTTTCACTCAATTCTGCAATAGTTAGATCTCGCCTTTCACCAAGGCCGAGGTCGGGATCTTGGGCTTACAAAGGTTGGTGACCACTGTAGAGGGTTCGTTATTTTCTTCTTCAGCAGTGGGTGACAGATTAGGACAAACATATTCTATTATAATGCAATCTGTATGCCAGCGTATAATGAATTCCCTAAAGAAAGGGAACATATATATTTTCTCACAGCAGTATTTGTTGCAATATGTGTATGCGTGACATGTTATGTGTGAGCAGAGGGTTTTTCTTGGCTCGGTCTACAAAGTAAAATATTGTGAATCCTATTATAGCTAGCCTATATTGTTGCAGCAGTCCATCTGCATCTCTGATCGCTCCATGCCGAAAGCAAAAGAAAATATCAACTTTCATGGTGCTTATGAATGACATAGTTGTTCACTGGTATTGTCATGTCATCTGCCTAATAGAACAAAACTAACAATCTAGTACAAATGATGCTGGGGCTCATATGAATGGATTGCAAGAGATTACAGGATTACAAAGCAATAGAAAACAACATGGATAATAAATGAACAGAGACACAGAACAGCTACTTTTGTTGCAGGATTCCCTATTGCTATCTGAAGAAAACACAATGCATTGCAATGCACAGTGTTTCATTAAAACAAGGGCAATCCAGGAAGCACAAGTTTCCAGGGATCACCTGAAGGCAAGAACGTCTTAACCAAACTGCTGGCGGGCAAAAGGCCCACAGTTAAACTCCTCTTTCATTTGACTCAACAGAAAAAGCAGTTTTCTGTATTTATTGTAGAAAACAATGCACGCTTGGTGGCTATCTGAGCTTGATTTTAAATGTTTACGAGTTGTACGTTTTAAATTAAATACGTTTGTAGCCACGTCAACTGGTACCCTGGGCAGTGCAAAAAAACAGAAAGTTCTCAAGTTGACTCAAGTTGTTGTAAAGAGTTTCATCCCAGAAGGCTTGATAAGTCTGACTATGTATTGCTCTGCAGCCTCATGGCTGAGAGAAAGAGCAGCGTTGTGTGGAGCAATTTCACAACTGGCAATTAAAACTTAGCGAACTGTGATGTGTGCAAGAAGACAGTTCGCTACTCTGGCCACTTTATATTGTTATTTTTCATGTTTGCACTTTAAATTTGCAAAAGTAAAACGTTTATTTGTCTATAAAAACTGTCCTGTCTGTATTCATGAAAATTAATTCAGATTTAGTCTATTTATGATGATTTCAGCTCAAAAATCATGTCATGCAGCTCTCCCCTATATGAAAGTACATAAGACGCTTTTCATTTAAAAAAGTATCGGTATCGGCGATACTGGCCCTGAAATACTTGGTATCGGATCGAATCCAGATTTTGTGGTATCACCCACCCCTAAAGCATACCGGTAGTTTCTGTGGACCTGTCTGCTCGTTTTGTGAGTGCACTGCGCGCGTGCACGCACTTGTGTGGCATTGTTTGGGATGACCAAATTAAAATAGCATCCCCCCCAGTAAAAAAATCCCCACTACACCACTGCATCACAGCATCCATTTCCAACTTGCTATCAAAGGCTTTATACTGAAATCAGTCCAACGTAATTTCCTAAGTAAACCAAACTATAATAAAATCATTATATCACTTCTATATTTAACTGTTTAAACTAAGTCAAAAACAGAAACCCTGAAGGCAACAACCACTCGAAGCCTATGCAATGTTTATGATCACATGACAAATACATTTCCATGAACAGAAATGCATTCCACAAGAACCAAGCAGCCCCAGCCCCCACACAGTAGATGGGACAAAACCATGTCATACATACTTTCACATATCCTTTGGTGGTATGGTGACCATCACAGTATAATAGCACGGCGGCTATCCACAACAGAAAATAATGTCCTACCTTTTGTAGTGAGGAGACGTGTGTCGAATCAGTCATCCAGTCCAAAGTTCCATCTGTGTGCAAACTAAGCATTAGAAACCCTATCCATATACACACCTTTTTTTTTGTTCGTGTGACACAATTTCTAAGGTTCCACAGCATGTTAGGAGAGATTTATTGTGTGATGAAAATGCATACCATTCAAACATACATGTGATAAAGGATTTGTGATGGCAAATTAGTAGCACAGCGGCCAGCAACAAAACAGCATAGCATAAATTAGAAAAGAGCGATATAGAATAGAATAGGATATAGAGTAGAAGAGTATGTCCATTGTCTGTGTATATGTACACACCCTCAAGCACATCAGACTGGGCAATAGGTTATGTTTGAAATTATTATTATACTAGTATGTTAAATGTTTTCAAGGTCACATAAATGCAATTCCAAATCAATACCTTATTTTGATGCAAGTGCTTACAATATACTTTAAAAGGTCCTTTAAAGGTGCTTTTCTGGTTATTACCCGTCCCCTTGTGTGTTATGTAGCTTTTTATGCATGTAAGCCGTCTGCAGAGTCACAAACCCTCAAAGTACACCCTGTAGCGATTGAAACTCTAACACAAAAAATACCTGTCTATGCTGCCCCATAACTCCTCGTTGGAGATGTATCTTTTTCCATTGTTTACTTCTTGGGTATAGTGACGTATTTGGGTATAGGGATGTATCCTAACGTGGACCAATCCGCGGAGCCGTTACGTTACGTCCACGGAGCCGTTATGTTTGGACCAATATGCAGACTTCCACACACACACACACACACACACACACACACACACACACGGACGTTGCGAGGCTCGCCGCTGCGAGGAGCGGGACAGTGTAAACTGGCTCACTGGTGTGGGATCGGCGAGACACCGCGGAACTCAGCCTGAGCACACAAACAAACTCCCAGCCAGGCTGCGGCTGTTTGTTTCGGGCTGGGTTTCGCTGTGTCTCGCAGACGGCCACTGGGCTCACAGGGACGTCCTAAGCGGCTCCTACAAGCCGTTTAGGACAGAAAGTGAATACACATGCTATACAGAGATGAGCCGCTTAGGACGTCCCTGTGAGCCCAGTGGCCGTCTGCGAGACACAGCNGACAGGCAGGTAGGCCATCCAATGATCTGCCGCGGGCCGAGGCAGATGATTGGACTTGCTTTTTACAGCACCACGGCTTCTACAGATGAAATATTTATTTATATTTATATTTATTTTCAAAGCATTTAATGTATTCATTGCTATCGGGATGTTAAGAGCATTCCATGGAATATAACAACAAGTGTTTCTGAAGTGAATTACCTACCCCACCTTTAATGCTCTTAATGTCTTTCATTTTTTTAAAGCACTTTGAATTGCCTTGTGTTGAAATGTGCTATATAAATAAACTTGCCTTGCCTAGTGACTTTTTCATATTCCATCTTTATTGTTTATTTTTTAAGAACTTATAATTCATTTTTAAAATATTCTTTCTCAAAGGCTATTTGTTTCAATTTTGGTAAAATGTGCATAACATTATTAATATGATTACCTACATGGAAGTTAATAAGCTTTTTGTCAACTAGTAGAGGATCTCCTTAATATCTTTTGTGGGTATTTATTTTACATAATCCCTGTACTCTATGTGTTTTTGATACGCTTGAAAGCTTCTCTGATTCTTCGGTAAACTATTTCAGAGCAGTTTATAATTTTGAGGCTTCACTGGGACCAGACTTTGTTGTTTTTCCATCCTCCCCGTTCCCTAGAGACTGATGATTTGGGAGTTTTGAGGGATTCATTGCCATTCAGATCAAGAGGAACCACTCTCCCAGCGAATTACCTTGATCTGTGTCCCAGGGGGGGGGGTAAAGACAGAGCTGTGAAATACACTCAGGGCACACCAAGAATAACTGGTTCTCGGAAATGTCAAAATCTGAGGGGAGCATCTTTGCCCCCCTGGTTGTATCTGTGATGCTGTGGAAACGTTTGTGTTGTGGTTAAAGAGGGGAAAATAAAACGTTCTGTGCAAAGGAGTCCAAACAAGTAAGCGTCTCTATCTTTGATGAACAGAATATATATATTCGGATGGTTACTGACCTACTGGTGACATCTCAGGGACACTGGCTGTATATGGACCCTCCAGGAATTTTGGCTCATTGTCGTTGATATCTTGAACCTTAATTACAAATTCTGACTCAGGCTCGAGGGGCCTATTGGTGTCGATGTCAACAGCCTGGGCGCGTAGGGTGTAGTAAGGCTTCTCCTCCCTGTCAAGGCTCCTTAAGGCATGGATATCCCCTGTTGTTTGGTCAATTGTGAAAATAGAGCCAGCCCCATCTCCCGAGAGAGTGTACTTCACACCACTGTCCCCACTATCGAGGTCAGTGTGCAGCTGCAAGACAAAAGAGGAATAAGACAGGTTGAGTGCAAACATTGGCACATATAATGATGCATTGCAAGCACTAGGGAAGAACTGTCAAAGAACACTATTTCACAAAGTGTGTCAAGGAAAATCAAAGAGCAAATCATGTCCCGCCAAAGAGCTGCAAAACACTAAGTCATGAGAAAAAATAAAATGATCGTACTTTCAGAGCGTTTCACAGATTAATGAGGCTAAATCTCTCATAAATGATGTATTCTCTCTGTGCAATTACACTGTGGTGATAACTCTTCTATCTATCCTGGACCCGTTTCTATTCATGCATGCTCTAAAATGTTGTCTTATTTGAGAAAGGAGCTCTCAAAGTGGCATAGATCAGACTGTAAACCTCAGGCAAATACTCCACAAGAACTATTTTTAATACTTCACCTGGCAGCGGAGGTCTGTGACCAGATGACTCTCGGCACAGTTGTAATAACAACACTCAACAGCCAAAGAACATCTTTGTTAATATAGATCCAGGACCAGCCACTCTCTTTGCTTTGTGCAAGACAAACACATTCTGGGATGATGGCAGAAAGCCTATTGACATAGTTATGTTTACCTCCCCCGGGGAGATCAGTCGTACAACTCAAATCCTTTTAAATATTTAAGGGCTCTAATGCAATGTAATCATCACCATATATGGATATGGATTTCTGCCTTCTTATCAATAACATGGGAATTTCTGTTGAACAGGAGTCTTATTCCAGTTGACAAGAACATATTTAAAGCACTGTAGCAGGGGAATATAAAGTAACCATGCTAAATAGAGAACACGCGAGTGGGATCCAGGTACATCTCAACACAATCACGCTTATTTGCTATCCTCGTTCCAAAATGTTGGAACCTGCTCCCTATTGAAATCTGGACAGCAAAAAAACTGAAAACCTGATTCTACTCAACCTTGGCCGAATAAAATATAAAAATAAAGAAATGCCCTCTTTACCACAGAATTAACTTATTACAAGTGACTGTACTTGTAGGATTCTTACTTTTTGAGTTTGCATCTTCTTGCGCAAAATGTAAGTTGCTTTGGATATTAAATAAATGTATTGTGACATGCTAGCTCCAGATTACATGGTTATTTTTTGTCTTTCAGAAAAGCTTTCATATCATGCATGGAAATTCTTCTAATTCTACACTTTAGGGAAACTGTGTGGGTGTCAGTTTGCTGACTTAATAATAATGACAAATTCAGAAACAATTTCTCTCCTGCAATCATATTCTAAGAAGCCTTTGTAGTACAACTAGGCCACTAATGGTTCACCATTCATGTGCAATGACAATGTTCAGTTCCAACGCGGAACACTTTACGGCTTGTAAAGGCAGTTTCTCTTTTTCCAGTTTACTTATCCCTGAACAACATCTTTTCTAGCCGCCGCCTAGCACTCACTAATGGCTAAGTGAATCACTGAATTACACTATTTTTGAATAATTCAGCCTTTATTGTTGTTTTCCCCACACATACAGATTAGTCTATCATTTTCACATGGACACATTTCCTGTGAAATTCAATGGTAATTGCAACCAGGGAGAGAATAAAGAAACTTGAGATGCTGCAAACAATTCTCCATAGGATAGGCTACAGTTAAAAATAACCCAAGACACGCAGACACTAGCAAAAACACATTGGGAGTAATTGGTGATTCAGTTCAAATTGCCCAGTTCACACAAGCATAGCACTGCATTATGATATTCTCACCCATGGTGCATTATTCATTGCAATTCAAATGTACGAAAATTATTGTTGGTGCATGCCCCTTGTTGGGTGACTACTAGCTCCCATAACATTTTATGCAATGAGCACACCATTTGAAATGTAGATTATGTATTGTCCACATAAACACTGTGAACAATAATAACCTGGCAATAATACTAAGTAGGCTACAAACTAAACTCTGTATTTACTCAGATAGATAGGAAAGTGGGCAGGTAAAGCAATATTATTATGTATCGGGGAAACTTGGTGAAGATTATATTTTTACAGCAGAAAGTCAATATATGCATTGCTTTCCACTTTGTTATCTCCATATAACATAACAATTATTACAGCTACTCATAATTAACATGTCCATGCTTGTTATCCTGAATGTTATAATTGTCCTCAGTGAATGCAACTGTACGTTTGCTATTAGCAGACAAAACAAAGAAACGAGGGAACGACCATGCATTTCACTTCCTAATTGGAGCTGCACATTGCAGCTGTGCAATTTGGGATTTCCTCATTTGCAGGAAGAGACTGCCGTTCAGCTTGCTGCGTTGCCCTTGCACTGTTTGAACACTGCGTTATTTTGGCTATAGCATATCAGTATTTTGTGATTTAAAAAAAGGAAAGAAACGCTACAGAAATAGACGTAGGCTATCCGGGTATTATGAGCTGTAGGGTTAGCTATCTACATTAGTTTAATTGACAGGAGGTAATTAAATTAAACTGCGCAGGAGCATGACAGCTAGCTAATAGGTGTGCTCACCCCACTGATGACAGATGTGAGAAGAAGTGGATGAAAGGTAATAAAAGCAACCATGATAAAAGTAACTTTAACTTTATTTCTTACTTAAATTACTTAATTTAAAGCTAAGAATTACACTTTTCAAAACAAGTTTAAAGCAACGTAGTTGAGAAGGGTCTCATCGCTTTTGGAGCAGAGCTAGCTTGAGCTGCTCACCTGGACAGGTGTAAACACATTTTACCTGTCATGTGCTCTGAACAAATATATTTTTTCGCCAACAGAACAAGACGGGGGAGGACCAGATTCAAATACCGTCGCAATGTCCGTGTATTCCTGGAGAAAACTGTGTTTTGGACATGGCTATCGCCTGGAGAGTTTGTGACTGCAAGGGTAGTAAATGGCTATTTTGTTTAATTCTGAGCTGTGTTGTTGAGGCTTCCTGGCCTGTTTCTGATGCACTGTGTAATGTCTGGTGAACAGCCGCCGTGCTGGTCATTATGCTGTTGGTTACGTACGTGTGTGTGTGTGTTTGTGTTTGAGTGCATGTGGGCTGGGCAATAATTGATTACGATGTATTGACTGTCAGTGGAAATGTGTGTTGATAATACGACCACAGCAGTATTGTATTAAAGGTCCCATATTATAATAATAATAATAAATTATATTTCTATAGCGCTTTTCTTGAACCCAAATACGCTTTACATTTGGGAGGGAGGGTAGACAAACAAAACAAAACCACAAAGAAAAAAAACAAAACAGAAAAAGCAGTCAGGAGGAAGTTGGTTGAGAGGGGGGCTTATGGATACAGAGTTGAAGAGGTGGGTTTTGAGGCGGGACTGGAACAGGGTGAGGGACTCAGACTCACGGAGGTCATGGGGGAGGGAGTTCTAGAGCGGGGCTGCCACAGAGAAGGCTCTATCCCCGAAGCTCTGGAGTTTGGCCTTGGGGATGGAAAGCAAACCGGCTGAGGTGGATCTGAGGGACCGGGGTGGTTGGTAGAGGATGAGGAGGTCAGTGAGGTAGGGGGGGGGAATCCAGATGGTGGAGGGCTTTGTAAGTGAGGACCAGGAGTTTGTAATGGATGCGGTGTGAAACGGGGAGCCACTGGAGTTCTTTGAGGACCGGGGTGTTGTGATGCCATGATTTGGTGTGGGTGAGGAGTCTGGCGGCTGCGTTCTGGACACGCTGGAGTCTATTGAGGGATGTAGTGCTGATGCCGTAGAGGAGTGAGTTGCAATAGTCAAGGCGGGAGGAGATGAAGGCGTGAATGAGTCTCTCAGCTGCAGGGCGGGTGTGGGGCTCGAGGGAGAGGGTGGGGTCAAATATGACGCCAAGGTTGCGTGCCTGGGTGGAGGGGGAAACAGGGGTGCCATCAATGGTGACTGTCAGGTTGGGGGTTTTGCTGAGGGTGGATTTGGAGCCGATGAGGAGTTCAGTTTTATTGCTGTTGAGTTTGAGGAAGTTGTGTTGCATCCAGGATTTTATTGCAGTCAGACAGGATTCGATGTGGGGGGGGGGGATTTGGTGCTGAGGTAAATCTGCGTGTCGTCAGCGTAACAGTGAAAGTCCAGGTTGTATTGGCGGAGAATCTGACCAAGGGGGAGGATGTAGATGATGAAGAGGAGGGGGCCGAGTACTGAACCTTGGGGAACACCTTGGATGACTGAAGCTGTGGCAGAGGAGTGGTTGTTGAGGGAGATGGAGTGGAATCTGTCAGAGAGGTAGGACTGGAGCCACCTGAGTGCAGTACCTTCAATACCGATATCCTGGAGTGGGGTTAGCAGGATGGTGTGGCTCACGGTATCGAAGGCTGCACTCAGGTCGAGGAGGATGAGGATGTTGAGGGAACCGGTGTCAGCAGAGGTGAGGAGGCCATTGAGGACTTTGATGAGTGCCGTTTCTGTGCTGTGGTGGGGACGAAAACCAGACTGAAGGGGTTCAAAAAGCTGGTTGGTTTGG
>NW_011348630.1:376796-378485 GCF_000735185.1 Notothenia coriiceps
GAAGGGGCAGATTTTTTCGGTTGTGTACTTTCAAATTCTAGCTTACTCGAGCTGGTTTCTCCATTCTTACCTACCCTACATTTAAGAAACATATTATGAAATGACATTTAAAAACACTCATTTGAAAGCAACGATATCAAATGGCATTTAAAAACACTAATATAAAAGACACATTAAACAATATTTCATGAAAACCATGGCAACAATATCAAATCATTTAAAATGCAAAAGCTCTTGCGTAGTGTTACAGGAAAATCTGTTACAAAACAAGACTAATGGATAATGGGTTCAGAAATATTTTGTACCCTCTCCCATAACTGTTAAAACCTTAAAATAACAAGTGGCAATGATGAGTGTTGCCAAATTATGCAGAGTGACACCATTATCAGAAATATCTTAGCCGAGAGTGCACTTGTGAGTTTAAAACAGCACGCGACAATTTGTGTTGAGTAAATATTTACCGCCAGTGCAAAACAGAATCATCAAACCATCTAAATGTTATTCTCAATATTTATACCAGCAAGAAATGTGTGATCAATGGCTTCATTAACTGTTACATCCTTCGTGTTGTCTTTATCTCCCTTCAGACGTTTTTATGTTAGTGGTAAAACAAAAGTAAAAGAGAGATGCTTAACATTAATTTGCAATAATGCTTTGTAATGAAGACCAATCAATGGCCAGACATTAGGATATCACTCAAGGCAATCCAGAGACTCCCTTCGACTTAAGCAATTAAATTGTCCGTGAATCATTAATAAAGTGACAGATATACGGGTTAAATTAAAACATTTAATCACCACCAAATGTCTTAGACTCGATGAATTTGTCTCCAAATATAAAAAAAAAATCTATATTAAAAGATTGTTTTTGTCTCGCCGTGATGAGATAATACAACTGAATATAGAGAGGAAAGGGGGGAGAGAGGGGACCACTTGCAGCAAAGAACTGTTGGTCGTACAAATCCTGAACCAAACATTTCAAAAAGTTGACATAACAAATTACATGGAACTCAAAGAAGTCATTTATTGTATCAGTTTAATGATCTTTTTTTTCTCGTACAAATTAGGCAATCAATATCGTTCCGTATGAATCAGTTTAATCTGCATTGTATTGTATTACAGTTATTTGTTTAGAATGATGTGATGTAAAATATATTTAACTGAGATCTTTATTTTTCAAAACTCTGCATGCTCCTCCAGTGTAATAGGCACGTTCACACCGGAGTACTTTTCCCCGTACTTTTTCCGTTTGATTCCGTTAGTACCCCTTATTTTGTATTCACACCAAAAAAAGAGTCCTTAGGGAACTTTTACCCCCATTTTTTGTCTCTGCTAGAGAGGTGGTAGGCCTACTATCCTGGGGAGAAAAAAGTACCAATTTCTATTGGCTGGGCGAATTGCAAACCACTCCCCGTAAAACTTTGAAAAGTTTTGTGAAGCCGCCATTGTATTTGCTGGCATTAGCATTATTAGCATTAGCCCTCCGCACCAATGGAGAAAGAATAACTTATGGCAACACTAAAAAAAAACATGGGAGCGGTGGAGTGATGAGGAGGTGTTGGCGTTCTGGCGATTTACTCGGAAGGCTTCAGTAGAAGCTGCTGGGCCAGTCCCCAACTCTGGGGACTTCCGGCCGGGGACTTAGGGTGGCAGTATACGCCGTGAAGTCTGAGACTGCCAAGGCACGACA
>NW_011348630.1:378525-390623 GCF_000735185.1 Notothenia coriiceps
ATGTGGAATTTATTGGCTACATATTACACAGATTATGCACAGCGGGAGGAGCAATAACCGTCAAATAATAATTCAGACAGGGGAGCTCCGCACTCCCTGCCTGCCGCTAGGGGGTGCTGCAGCGCCCTCAGCACCCCCCTTCCCGCGCCCATGGGTGGTACTATCCTGGGGAGAAAAAAGTACCAATTTCTATTGGCTGGGCGAATTGCAAACCACTCCCCGTAAAACTTTGAAAAGTTTTGTGAAGCCGCCATTGTATTTGCTGGCATTAGCATTATTAGCATTAGCATTAGCCCTCCGCACCAATGGAGAAAGAATAACTTATGGCAACACTAAAAAAAAAACATGGGAGCGGTGGAGTGATGAGGAGGTGTTGGCGTTCTGGCGATTTACTCGGAAGGCTTCAGTTGAAGCTGCTGGGCCAGTCCCCAACTCTGGGGACTTCCGGCCGGGGACTTAGGGTGGCAGTATACGCCGTGAAGTTGTTTGCGGCCTGCCAGTAAACCCAACGCAGAAGAAGGCGAAGTGACGTCAGCGGCTCATTTGCGTAATTTTACCTCAGGGAATTTATTCCGGCGTGACTGCGATCTTTACTTAGTTTCATGGGGGTACTAAGTGCTGGGGCACTAAGTGCCGTCACTAAGTACGGCAAAGTACTTGGTGTGAAAGCGGCTGATTGGCTTTTGGATCAAATTCTTCAACTTAGTTATTTCTTGCAATCCTTATTTCCCATAATTGCAGAGACGTCATTTATTCGGCTTGCTGTCGTCTCACACCTAGAGTAATAGCTGTTGCTTTTCTCACCTGGAAATTGATGTTACAACACTATGCAGTCGATCTCTGGTAATCAGACGTGTGTGGCTTTGTTAGTAAGGATAGAGACACTAATCTCTCTCACCTAATGTTTTAATGCCATTGTTAGCATCTGCTCAGACTGCAAAGCCTATTTATTATACTGCAAGTTCTTACAGGGAAGCTTAGCAGAATTTAGACTATGTAAATGTCCTTCCTTTTGGTCAATGTCTACTATTTATATAAACGTTCCACAATCCTGCAGCTGACAACTTTTACCAGCATGTTTTGAACACAGCAAGGTTTGAGTGATGTATGGAAATCTGTTCACTGAGCTGTCCATGTCCATGTCCACCTGTCTATTAAAAAAATCTACCCAAGAAACATCAGCCTTGTTTTTTAGCGTTAGTCAGGCTGACAAGGCATTTTTAATTATCCCCAAAATGGTTGAACAACATGGAATTTGAATGTTAAATAAGGACCATGTGCAATGCCAGCTAGTTAAGGAGGATGAGCCGAGCCTCCAACAAGTAATTATTCCGTCTCTCTGACTGTAGGAGTTTGGAAGACTGCCATACTAATACTATTCTTGCCATGGCCCTTTTGTTTACTTAATTGTAGTATTTTTTATGAATGGTCACACAAGAGACTCCTTATTTTTTTTTTACCCTTGCTTTAATTATTCAAATAAGGCCCACTTAGTAATGCTACAAATATTATAAACCAATCAGCAACTTCCAATGCCAAAATGTACTTAGTTTATTTAAAAGTGGGTCGTGTGCAGTTTAAAACAAAAAATGTCCCAAAAAAGGATGCCAACAAGCTTTGTGTCATTGGCCATTTGAGTTTGAACCAGAAAGTAGCATATCAGCTCTTCAGGGCCCGATTTGGAGTCAATTGTGTATGTGCTTGATACATTAGACCTACATTTATGAATCAAGAGAGCTTTTATTAACATTTATTTGACCTTTTTTCCTTTTAAAATAATGCATAATTAAGGGTATGGTACATGCTTCACTGCCAAGATGGCGGCTTCTCAATCTGCCCATATTGAAATTACCCATCAGCTTTTCTGAAGCATATGTTTAAGATTACACAGACCATTCCCACAATTAAAAAAGGATTTTCTCAAAACATTTACCACTAACATTGAACCAAATCCAAACCAATTTTCCCTCCTCAACACTCCTCCTCATTGCAGTCAATCTGTGACTTCAATATTAGCTGTTGCTCTCTCAAATGAGATCCATCACTCCTTAGTGTCAGGTGAGATCATTCAGCAAACTGATGGACTTCAATGACTTTCGATTGCGGTCTGATGAGGAAACAAATCAAGTGAAAGTCAATACATCTTCCCACTGTTTTCCCCCAGGGACATATGTGACGCAGGTTACAGCCACAGATGCAGACGACCCCACCTATGGAAACAGTGCCAGAGTGGTGTACAGCATCCTCCATGGCCAGCCATACTTCTCCGTTGACCCCAAAACAGGTAAAGCACATTCTGATTTATGTGAGCAAATCTTTTAGTCAGTGTAGAGTTCAAATACATCTTTGCATTTTCACTTTAAATGTGAAAGTCAACAATAAATACCTGTTTTATGCGCACCTGACAATTGCTGCGAGGCAATTTGCGCAGTAAAATAAGGTCATCTAGGCCATTAGGCTTGAATGATTGAGTATCTTCCAAACATTGTGTGAAATATGCTGCAGTGTGGACCAGTGCAAGCATACATCATGAGAATAAAACGATCCCAGAATTGACCATCGGGCCAATCCACAAATCATGAGGCCATGAAAGGACACATGCTCTCCAATAAAGATGTTGAATTGTTTTTTTAAGGTATGAAGTAAAGGGTCAATTGCACCCGACACTGCATTGATATTAAGCCTTAAAGGTCCAAAAGTAAAATGCTACCCTACCAGATTTAGATTTTACATTTAGGCAATTTGGATTTAGACTTAAATTGACAATTTATATATATATATTTGTTATTGTTTAAACAGTCCATACACTCGTGCAATTCAAGTAACATGTATTGTCATTTAAATTGTCTTTATACTCCTGCCAGTGCGACTGCAAAAAAGTAGGTATAAAATGTATTTTCATGCTCTTTAAAACTCCAAGTTTTTTTAACCCCGCAGAAACCCCAATTTTATCTAAAATCGTTCGAAAATAATATGAAAATTCAGGAGAGTTACTGCAGAGACAGCTAGATAAAACATTTGTAGGTACAGTGGCTAGAGAATTGAGAAATGGTAGTTGCTAACTTCATGCGACATAAAAAAATGTCAGTTGAGCTTCGAAAACCGACAGACTGTCTCTAAATCAAGAAATAAACTGCATTTCAAATCCCCCATTGTCTATCTGAGTCTATGCTTCATGGACACTGAATCGTCTGGGTTGCGTAGCATTAGCTGGCAAACTGTAACATAAGGAAGCTTAAATTGAAAGCAGAAGACAAATAAAATAATATGCTGAAGCAATATTTATGAATACTTGCTGTTTTCTGGTGTAGGCGGTTGGTGTCATGGGAGGTAAATGGTGCTAAAAAGGTTGCAGAGTGGCAGTGACTGCTCTAAATCTGAAATACCTTCAAACCACTAGTGTTTGCCGGCAGTGGGCTGCTGATGGCTTTCCATCTGGGGCAGTTCAAAGCATACGAAAATAGGTTCATACATATCACACAGGCAGATACGAGGGAATCTTTTGCTGATTATGCCGCTGATCCCAGAGCTTCACAGAGCACGTACTGCGACTGTATTTCAAAGTGATGCTGGGAAAAAATCAAACTGTTAAAGTAAATGTTTGCACTGCTGGGCCTGCTTCTATCTCCAAACGCACATCGGCAACGGGAACAACTGCTGGGAGGAAAAAAGGTGAGCAATGGAAGGGTGGGAGACACATAATTCTCCATGTCTGTCGCAGAATTATCGATTTTAGAGATAGACATACCCCTTCTCCAAAAGATGGTGACAGAAATGTTGGATGCACACAGTGAGTGGTTTTGCATTCAGACATGTGTGTGGATCAAGTGCTACATCCTCCTCACCGTACTAAGTGAAATGAGATGAGGGAAAAAGTGCAGACCAACCTAGAGTATGCTGCCCGCTGCCTTTTACCCTGCCAACCTCCAGTGGACCTCACTATTAATCTGCAGTACAAACGCTCTCTGATCTCAGGGTCTGTGATCCTCAAGTGAATCATTATATGGCTTCACCAGAGCTCCCTATTGAATGTCAAGTGTCTCCAGTTTGTGGAATGACCTCTATTTCAGCCTTGGTTAGAGAAGTGTCTTCCCGGGCAGTCAGCTCCTTAAGGGGAAATATATTAGATTGTGCATTATGAGGTTAATTGAGCATTTAGTGCCAAATATAGTCCAGGTTACCACATTGTTCTCTCTTTTATTCCTTCCTATTTCTAACCACTCCATAACCTATTTATCTTGCCAGGTGTTATAAAGACAGCCTTGCCCAATATGGACAGAGAGGTGAAGGAACAGTACCAAGTGTTGATCCAGGCCAAGGACATGGGGGGCCAGCTGGGGGGGCTGGCCGGGACCACCACTATCAACATCACCCTCAGCGACGTCAACGATAATCCACCCAGGTTCTCTAAAAGTGAGTAAATATTTGAAAAAGAATTGCAGCATGCCGACACCTACTTTCAAAGCTGACTCACATTTAGCAGGTTCAAACATTGTATGATAACAAAATAAATACTGTGCAATTACAACAGGGCGGGGGGTATTCATCATGTATCCTCTTTGTAATTAGGTTTCATTATTTGTCATTATGCTCTGTCGTAAGCAAAGGCCTGTTTATTTAGCATGATTGCATCTCCATGTAATACTCCTGGCAAATGAACGACTGTACTGTAGTATTGCTGTAAATGTGCTCACAGGGCAACCTTCTATATTTAGAGCAGGTTTGCTGCTGCATCGGGGATTCAGAGTTTAAACACTCCATGTTCTCCATCCGATATTTTGAATAAGCTGCTAAACCAGATTAATTTGATTGTGCCGTTCACCAGGTCATGTAAAAAAGCCAAGCTGGAAAAAAAATGCATTACTGTAAACATGTTGATCTGTGAACGCTTTCCTACTTATACTAAGCACACATATTAAATTGTGTTTATTTCATTTTAAATATCAGCTAGTGTATGACAGAAAAGGAAAAATAAATACTGTTGTGTATTGATGCAGTCTCTTCAGGTATTGCGAGGTTACAGCGAGTGGTCTCCCCTGAATGTAAATACATGCCGTCAGACGGTCAAGCTCCCCTGGCAGCGGGGAAAAGATGATATTTCCATAATGCTGTCACAGCACAGAGGTGGGGGGGCCCTCTGCCCTGTCCCAAATCCTCTCTTTGTTGTCTTCTCTCTTCCATATTTATAGGCTTACAGGTTTAAAAAAAAAGTCTTGCGGCCATATTGGGGAACCTCATCAAACGATTCTGATAATATTCCAGCATGGATCCCTGCCACATCTGTCCTTTAGCTATTATACATGAAATATTTGTAGATCCCCTGAATGATCTCTTTTTTTTAATGATGCCAGATGTGGTTGTAACTGAAATGGTCCTGATTAATAGGGGTGTATTAACTGCATGTGGCTTTGTTAAATTATATGCAGTGGCATATAACAGCTGTTTCCTAACTTCTCCTAACCTGCAACTCACCCTTTTTGGCACTGGAGCTGTCCTGCCCTTCAAATGACATCCACTTTTAAATACTGTAAATGTCCTTGAAAGTACTTGATTATTTATTGAAATTTGAGCATCTGAATTCACACATATGCCTCAGATTCCCTCTCAAAATCCAAGGATCAAGAGTGAAGGAAATGGTAGATAGCAACACCATGTAGCAGCGTATGGTTTTAACGCAAAAGTATAACATTACATTTGGGCACCAGACAGAAGAATATTTAAAATATTTATCTGTCAAGAATAAAAAGGTTAATTTATTGAAACAGATGGAGGGATAGCCCGGTGACCTTTACAGGATGTGCAAATAATGTCAGCTTTTCTCCAAAATCATAATCAATAATAAGCAAAGCAAAAGATCACATCAAGACCCATTACCCAAAAACTTAACATCAAAAGATGTAAAAACCAAATTTGTCAGTTCAAACAACAAAATGTCAATTTATTAGGGATGAGGATCTTGTAGAGAGGAGAGGTAGATGAAAAGCAGGCCAGCGAAGGTCACAGATCAGAATGCAGGTTAACATACGATGTTGAAGGTGAATTGTTACATCCCACCAGCTCCTGGGTTCAGTGACATTTAAAATACAGCCTGGTTGACCAGAACAAGTCCTCAAAATGGAACTGGGTTTAAATAGCTGGATCAAACTTCCCTTTCTCTTTCAGCAGTCGAGTGAGATCTGAGAAATACTGGTGTTTGTTTCAGTAGATTATGTTAAATCACCCACAAAATGAATATCCTGTATGCCAACCAGCTTCTGTTTTCACCCTGTGCATGCCTTTTAACTAAGACTTTGGATTATTGTACATTGTAATGTTCAAGGTCATCCTTTTGTTTGATGCATTTATTTGTCAAATAACACCATCCTCAGAAAGTTTTAAGAGATTCAAACATCCTTCTCTCTTGCACATCACATTTCTAATTTAAAAGGCCAAATATATGACATTCCATGAAGCAAACAATGTTTTTTTTAAAAAACAATCTTGGCTAATTATTTGTTGCAGCAGTAAAATGTGTCCGGAATATGTTTAATCAAATTGAGGAATTTGTTAAATTAGTGTCAACAAAACAGTGAAGCCAGCCGTGGCGTCAGAAAAGGACTAAAATAGTTGCTGTGTAACCTCTGACATAACACAGTGTTAGAAATAATGACACATTGCCTACTTGATATTTCTTGACCTGACACAATTCTGAGTATGGAATAAAAGCCCTGCAAACACTAATTTGAACACTCTTTTAGTGCTACTGAATTGCCCATGGCACTTCTATGATGCCGCCAGGTGTTCGCAACAGACTTCTAATGCAACAGTAAATATTATATTTATCTTGCATCAGCAGATACTAGCTATCTCAAAAAGTAAAAGGGAAAAACAGAAACAGACTCATTTCCACATATTGTGAGTTGTAAGTGATAATCAATCAATCCGCAGTTTGTTTGCTTGTATATTTATTTCCAAGCCCTCAGCAGTCATTTCTCTCCTGTTGGGAGTATCACAGCCCCTGGATCTTGTGTTTGTGGATCATACAGGTTTGAGCCCGCCAATTACAACGAGCTGTGAGGCCTTGATGTCCAAGCACGTCCAAATGGAATAATGTCATGCTCATAGCTACAGGGCGGACTTCAGACAGAGCATATCAGCAGCCTGCCTGTGGGCGGATAAGACACATAAAGGACGGAGGATGTGAAGAGCTCTGCGTTTTCCATCCGATGATAATAAATGAATCCGGTCTGATCTTTGTTTGTTTGATAGGTTTCTTTCATCTCCGGGTTCCTGAGTCTTCCGCAGTGGGCTCTGCTGTCGGAAGAATCAAGGCCCATGACTTGGACATCGGGAAAAATGCCGAAGTAGAGTACACCATCGTGCCAGGTGACGGAGGGGCCATGTTCGACATCACCACGAATGAACACAACCAAGAGGGGATCATCATTCTCAAAAGGGTATGGAAGACCTTTTTTAAAGTCAGCAAATAGTACAGATGACCACATTAATTTACCAATGTATCTAGTTGTTCTACTTTTTTTAAATGCAACCCTTCCTGTGGATTTTCAAATTAAAAGCCAACCAATAAGGGAAAAGCCTAGTTTCAATGTTAAAAAGTGTTGGAATGCATTGATGGAAGCTTATTAACATGCACACCAAAACATAACACTGTCTATTGATTTTCTGCTACACAATTAAAATGCATCTTTACAGTACATTGCAGATAACTCCCGAACAGAATGTTTCTACATACAAATGACATACATATATGCAAAACGGTGCCCTAAGGGGTCATATCACATCTTGACAGCATCATATTACATTATACAAGTCAAATAATATGACAATATGAATGCCATAGTTTTCAAAAGGGGGCCTTAAATAAGGCCTAGTGAAGCAGACTTGTCATTCAAGACAAAGCAACACATTTGTTGTGCTGCTGTTTGTTTTATTCTGCTTTTGAAACCTCTTTCATGCTGGAGAGGCTGTCTAATTCCTGTCCAACCCTTCCTTCCTGTTTGTGACAGGGAATGGGAAAAGGGATGTAACACTGGAGAAAAATATGGCAGCTTAACATATACAGTATATACACAGTTGTGTACGTGTGAAAGTGCGGGAGGGGTTGTTCCAGCACCCCTAGCATCTTGCACTTCCTGTGAATATGACACTGTGTGTTATAATACACCTAGAAGCTCACTTTACATTACATTTTACATTTACACATATTAAAAATCAATGTTTAAATACATAAAACCATACCAAGTGTGCAGGTCATTGTGTTACACAACGGATGCTGAACCTGTGAGATGCTGCTCTCTTTCTGTTTGTCTCTTGCAGCCGATGCCTAAGAGCAACGCTCAGAGCAAAGGAGTAGCGCTCTCTGAGTGCCTGTGCTATATAAAGCATTAACTCAGCCTGTCAGGCCTCATTTACTATGCCATATGTTCTTTTTGGCTAAATGGATTAATACAGCCAGTGCATAGTGACCCACATCAAGAGGTCTCGGCCTTTGGTTGCACTTCCTCTGAACAACAGTGCAAAGATATCTACTTTTAGCACGTTTGTAGGGCTATGATATCACTGCAGTAAAAGTGGCACGAAAGCACCAGTGATTTATAAAGTATGACTCCAAGGATAAACCCCTTGGGATCTATCATCTCATCTCAAGGGGGACCTACAACTGCCAGAGGTGAAAGAAAAAGGAAATAACAGCCACAGAGTAATGTTAGAAGCATGAATAGATTGACCTGTGTGCTAATCTACTAAATAGCTAGGCTATAATAAGACTTATTATGCAACCAATTATTAACTTAAGCCGATACATACTTGTTTATCCATTCCAAGATCTAGTTCATTCATACTTTAAATAATATCATGACCTTATATCCTGTATGTCTGAGATCTGAGGAGTGGATTAACAATGTATGGATATTCATTTCATTTCAAATAAACCAATGTGCAGTTTTCTGTGATAATTTCATTAATAACTATTGCAATTTTAAATTATAGGACACATTAAACAGCTTCAGATTTGTTCCATGGAAAAGCCTGTTAGAGAATTCCTTCATCAATCTTAATGTCAGCTTTCTTAATGTATTCATGTTGTTTTGGTTTATGAAATCTCATAGTTAAAGAGGTTAAAGCCCAAACCCACCAAATATAAAGATTATTATTCTCCTCCCACAGGCTTCACTGTAGAGATATTATTTCTCCTCGGACACTGAAAGCATTCAGCTGGCTGACAAAGGGTGATAATATGCATTTATGAGCAGAGAATAAAAGAGTCTCAGTATCGGCTTATTAAAGTTTCAGGGGACTACACACCTACTTTTAAGATGGTGATAAGCGCCAGTGTGACAAAAAGGGCATTATTAAGATCATGGGCGTTATGAAAGGCTCATTAGAATGTCACCTTTCCCATATTTGTTCATATTAATCACGGCGTAAATGCTCTGTAAAGAGGAATCCGGGCTCACAGATATTATACATTTACTAGTTACTCAGCAGATTGAAATTGTTAAAGAATATATGAAAAACATTTAAAAAAAAATGATATATCAATATAGGTTAAGCGACCAGCAGCATTTCAAATAAACAAAAATAATCCCCACAGTCATCAGCTGCAACATTAAAGTTATGTTTAATGCATTATAAATAAATAATCTGATGACTGTGGGGATTATTTTTGTTTATTTGAAATGCTGCTGGTCGCTTAACCTANCGGGAGAGGGAAGCGAGAGGGATTGTCTGCACACATTTGCACACCTGTCTCTAGGGATATTCCACCAATGTGAAATAAGACAAGTCTGTGGGCGGGTCAGTATTCTGGGAACACAGTGAACAACTCATAAAGGCTTCATCTCTAGCTCCCCACACCTTTCCCAGGCACAGCTCATCCCTCTCTCCTCTGATTCTCACTCTGCCCATGTCCTATCACTACCCCACATGGGCAGAAGCACGTGTTGTTTAGTGCATTACACTGCGGGGGAGCCTGGGCAGGTAAAAGGGATAAGAACGTCCCCCATCAACAATGCCTTTGTGCAGTAGCTTACCACTGTAGGGAATCCATCACACTGCCTCTGTGTTATATGGCAGTAAATCAAACACTACAAGTGAAAACATTAAAGACGAGATGCATCCCCATCCATTGAGGCTATACATGTAAACCATTCATTTACATCATAATTGCATCCTGCCTCATTTGGTTATTCCATTACTGTCAATGAGAAGGTCACTTTAAAATGATCTATTGACATGCCTTTGAGAACAGTAGGTACATATATGTAAGCATGATATGGGGTTTGCATACACGTGCTCAGCGCATACTAACGCCGAGCAGGGAATCAATTACTCACTCAGCGGCATATTTTTCTGGGATCAAAGGATCACACACCTTTGTGTTTGCTGGGGCTTGTACTAAAAATGTATCGGTAAGCAAATACCCAAGTCTGATACGTCAGAAAAACAAATTGAGATTTGCATTTTCCCCGGAAACATTTTACACACTTAGATCAGAAATACCCTGAAAGGTGCATGAACAGATAGAATTGTCTGGCGTCAAATCACACAAAACATAATTCGGTATCCCCGAACTGAAAGAAGTGACAAAAAAAGATGTATTACCATTTCTTACGGGTATTTTGTGGAGGTGAATTCACATGAAAGAGGCAGGATTTAATGTGAAACCGACTCTTTTAATTCTTTAATAATGAATTTAATTTAACAGCTGCAGAATGTTAGAGGACTCTGTTTTCCTATTTTTTAGTTGTGAGCAATTGATACTGTTCTGTTCTAACATTCAACATAATGGTCATTGAATGTGGGACAGAATTAGTTTCAGTAGAGTTGGAACCTTTTTCACATAAGATATTGTATGATATATTAAGGATATCATACAGTTCTCCTTAAGTGCCAATGTTCCAACATACAGAACAATCCAGGTAAGCAATTAATTTCCTCCACAAATCAGAGCATCTCTCATAAATATCTTTCTGACTTTAAATAGATTTTCCCTACATCATATCAAAGAGACATTTTGTGGCTCTTGCATTATGCAAACGTGGCTTTGCTCTGCAGTCATTTTTTGTGCTTCCATTGAACCTCAACAGCACTGACAACAAAGGGCATCTAAACTCACCGCAGGGGTCTGCTGCATCCTGCCAAAGGGAAACGCAGCACCAGGTATGAAGGGATCGATGTGCAGGGGATTGTGGGAGAAGGCTGAAAGCATATCTGTGTGCATGTGTTCCTGCATGAGTAAGATAATGACTTGCATATGTGTAGTTTGGGGTGTGGGCAAGATCAAATAACTTTGATCACATTCCCATTATCATGGTCCTTAGCTGTAACATGACACGTTCGGAAACACTGAGCCAAACAATCGCCAGCTGTTGGAGTGATACTGACGACATGTGTTTTAACAGCACGTTGCTGGAAGTGTGAGCTGACCTCTACATGGCAGAAAGAAGTCTGTAAACTCTGACAATGACAGCCCACTCTCTTCAGTCTGCTTACAAATGACACGACTTTGAATAGGCGTGCAATAGATACGCAGCAATTTTCTCCCACGTTAGTTATTATTAACGTATCTTGAATGCGTTTATTTTCTATATATCTTTGCCATTTATTTAACCCTAACCATAACCCAATAAGCTGCTGTGTCATTTATTGCACTGCAAATATTAAAACTGTCATTGGAACGGCGATCAAGCCTGAAGCCACAGAGCTCTTTGTTTGAGGTGCAATATCAGCGAATCATATGCACGCAAAAACGGACTTCTGAGTATCTATTGGACGCCTTTGCAAAGTCGTGTCATTTGTACGCAGACTGTGAGACCGGGTTGATTTATATATATATATACTGAGTATACCTTATGTTGGTGTACCTTGCATAACTGCATGGACCCGTACGGCACAATACAACTCAGTACATTTTTGGTCATTACGTCAATTTTATACCCTTTCTTTAGTAGAATTGTATAAATTGGAAGGCTAACTAAGTAATCAGCCGTGCATGCGTGGTGAACTGCGTGTTTGGAAAGATGAGATATCAGACTGGCTTACCTGCACGTTAATCAAGTGGCAAATGCCATAGTAAGTAAGGATGGACGATAAGCTAA
>NW_011348630.1:390631-432102 GCF_000735185.1 Notothenia coriiceps
CCCCCCCCTCTGCCTCTTTCTTTCCCTTTTGACTTCCCCTCCAATGCAGCAGCGTCGACAAATCGCACCAGGACAGAGTGGAAAGCCACATTGTACACAGAGCAGAGTTTGGCAGACTCCAAATTAGAGACTCAGGAAGGTTGGTTATGATAAGAGGATCAGGCTGAGTAATGGGTACAAGGGATGATCATCTATTTCCCAGTCTGACGATACAGGGGGGAGAGGAAAAAAGAGGCACAGAGGCATGAAGGGGGTTTGCACATCCCATCTGCAAAACATAGGATTAGGGGAGACAATAGGTAAATCCATTGATGAATTCAGACAGAAACGTTCAGACAAATGCATGCACACAGTGACATGCTTTACATGGGAAAGCAGGACACACAGCTATACATACAGTATAAGGAGCCCACACACACATCAGCAAGATAACCTTGTGTTGGTAAAAAATACTTTTAGTCAGATTAAATGCCCACACTCTTGTTTATTTACCTCCTCCTGAGAGATGAGGGGATGGCGGTTATGTGTAATTGAAATATGCTGTTCTAGGCCTAGAGGAACGGCATTGTTCACCATGTGTGGCATAATATTTACTGGCTCAAATTCAGGGAATCCATTTTAATACAGGACTATCTACTCACTGAACAAACCGAATGCCCCCAGCGGCCACAGTGCATTGAGTAAAGAGCACCTCTTGGCACAGACTCCAAATCCATCGCCCCCAGTGTCAGAGCGGTTCAAAAAACATGAAGTGGAGAACTGCCGGGGACTTGTGCTGTGCAAAGTGCTGCATTTAAACCTCAACCACTGGTGAAATGTAGCATTTAACCATGAAATATGTTGTGGTTTGAGCCCTGGTTTTTCCTATTATAGGTCATTTAGCTAGACACTGAACTCCAATTGTTTCCAACGGCCAAACTAGGAAATGACAGTAATGTTATATAGCAATATGAACATATAAGCTCAAAAAGTGCAACATAAATGCATCTAATTTGTTTGTTTGTGGTTTCTTTCGTGGGCAACAGTTGGTTGCATATAGCTGTAAGATATGTGGTTTGAACACCAGGCCTACAGTCAACAGTCAATGTGTCATTGAACATTATTCTAAACCCCCAACAGCTCCTGATGGCATGGCTGATGACGTGTGAATGTATATATGTTATTCTCTCTGAGCAGCCTCTGCCTCGGTATGAATGTGTTTGAAAGGGTGAATTCTGACTTGTACATGTAAAGGTACTTTGAGGGGGCCACTTTCTATCTCTGGAAACACAGAAAAAACCTAATACTTGGTCAGTGACAATGGGAAATGTGTTCTATTCTCTATAAAGTAAATAATACAGAGAATATGTTATGAGAGAAAGACAAGAGGGGGTGGGAGGATTGTGCCACAGCCAGAAACTGTAAATGTTTCAGCACCATGGACAGAGACAGAAGGCAATAGACTGAAATGTAATCAAAGAAATATATATATTATGTATAATCGACTCTAGTATTGCCACAGCAAATGCCCCGATGTTTGAGTTCTTATATAAGTACGCAATTAATTTACAACCGCACAATGATTTGTTTCCATTTTTCTTCTAATAAGGTAACACAGTAAGAAAAGCGGAAAATGATTACTCCAGATTGCCTAAGATGACAATTATTCCCAATTTCAAAGAGCGACACCTTCAAGAGGTAAATGTTACAGTGTCGCTTGACATTTCAGACAAAAGCTTGCCACCAACCGTGAGCAGAAACGGATAAACATTGCATTCAAAATAAATGCCACCAATTGCCTGGATTGCTTAGCTCAAACGCGGCCCAATGGACTTCCCTAAAGTCATAACGATTGGCAGTATCGAAACAAGAAGCCCTTTTCTTCTTTGCTGCCATCAATTAAGGACTTAATTTCACTAAAGTCAGACGGTGACTGCAGTCTAATTTCTCTATCAGAAATGTCATTACCGAGCTGTTTGAACAGTTAATCATTTCAGAGAATGAAAGCTGCTACTGCCTTTCAGTCTTCATACGACACTATCCGTCAGTTTAAAAAAAGGAACGGTCAAATGAAAGAAATGAACAGACTGCTAACATTACTGAAAGCCAGAATATAGTGAGGAATATTGGTTGAATACAACAACAAAAAGAACAAAGGGGGCTTTAGTTTGATATATTTAAACGCTTTAACAAGGACACTTACTGTATATACAACATTGTCAAATATCTAAATGTCCTTACAAAGTGGAACATGTCATTTTTAAATGGCCAGGGGGTGATTGATTTCAATATATTATAGCTTAAAACTGATAGCAGTGAGAGTTCATCCTGTAGAATGAGAGCGACTGAGCCTTGCTCACAGACAGGAGTTGAAACTAATCTATTGATTATAGTGCGCAATGTTCCAGTTGGAGGTGAAATTAGTTATTTTCAGAAGGGGTGCTAAAGGAGTCAAAAGAAGGAGAAAAGAAGGAAACAATACCTGAGAACAACAGGAGATCCAGGTGCACCGCACACATAAATAACACCTCACCAAGCAACCAAGCTTGGAGCGAAGTGTGTGTGCAACTACTTGTGTGCGGTTCTGCATGTGCTATGTGAGTGAATGAGAACAAAGAGACAAAAAGGAAAGAGATTGTTACAAATAGGCGACTGAGGTGGTGCTAGTCGATGAAGTGCCTTCTCCCTGGTGGCCCGGGAGGCGTGGGTGTAATAGATTAAAGTAGAGTCTCGGGGCTCATCCCACGGCTAACCCTGTCCTATTAAGAGTGGCAGTGTGAGTCTTTCACAGTCACTCCACTCCGCTGCAGTGTGGACAGGGCTGCTGCCAAGCCTCTCCATGGCACTCGACTGTTGTGAGCACTGGGGGGATGGAGATGTTCGGAGGCAGCTAAGGACACAAACCGATGTGACTGATGGCAGCACAATAAAGTGAGCATCTCCTCTCCACAGTGCTAAGACCCCCCCGGTATTAAGAGGGACATCGAATCGCTCTCTGGGGCATGTAAGCTTTTCTTTGGCGATGATAAGCTCATTGTGCACTGTGGCCAGTTGACTGCTGATGGCGCAATGGTGGCTGGAGGAGTTTAGCATTCTTCTGCATGGCAGGGTTTCCCAGAACCGTCAGTCAAAGACAGCAGTGACCTTATGAAGAAGTCACTAATTTACAAACAGAGACGTCAGGCCACAGCCAAACCACTGAGTCATAATTGCTTATCTCTAAATCTCAGAGGGATTTGCACCTCGAAGCGGCTTTGCCTCCCAGAATTAATGTGTTTAGCATTGGGCATTGTTGAAACTATTCCCGCTTAATGCAACAAAACAGACACATCTTTAGCGATTAGATGAAGGGTGCTGTCATATGGGATCAAGAGGTTTCGGCCTCATGAGAATTAAGCATCCAGACATGATGATGTGTGGATACATGTGTTGGCGTAGACAGCTTCCATTAGAAATGTGTGATATTCTAAGCATATTCGGCTAAGCTTTGATTTACTCTCAGAGGATAAATCATGTGAGGGGGTGTTAATGATTCATAAGTGCTATTGTAAATATATAATGCTGTGGTAAATGGATTTAAGGATGCTCTGAATACCACAGCTTAAACAACATTTGCATTATTTTTCACCCTACTTAATCGTCAGCCTCTCCAGGTAATACCTTTGTTCAGCACAAACAAATAAATACAGCCTGCTGAGGACTTGCTGCGCTGCGATAATAACTCTCCAAGGGGGATGGCAGCCATGGGTGTTGGCAAAAGACTGTCCCTCAAACTATTGGGTGTGTAGCTGAAGGTTGAGAAGACTATTGATCTGCTGTGGTAATACAAGCAAAAGAAACGGAGCCCATATTCAATAAGCATATCATCCTGCTTCTCCAAAATAACTAGCAAGCTGTAAAAACATCTGCAGCTAACACTTTATAATATGCTGGAAGCAATCTTTGGGGGGTGGGGGGAGAAACATACCCAAGTATAAAGGAGAAACAGATTTTATATTATGGGTTACACGTTACATATCTCAGTATAAGGCGTCAAAAAGCACACCCATTGTTCAGTATTCACATTTGAATATAAGGTCTTCTTTTCCATTGTGTTTGAAGCATAATACTGTACCAGGGAGACTGTGATGCCTTGATTAGTCCCTGTTTTAAATTAACAAATTCCCTTGGAACATTACAGGTTCAATTGGCAAGAAGAAAAAAAAGTTCCTTCATTCAGTATCACTGCCAGTGCAATGAAGGTGCACATTTACATATCAAAGGGCGCAGCACCATGTCTAGAATTTCAAGTGTGTTCTGTTGTGATGTTGAAGAGCAGCAGCACTGACATGAGAGGAACTCGGTCTGTCCTCCTTACAAATTCCTCCGTTGATACACTTCCTTGTTGTGTCCACTGTAACCCATAAAATGTGCATAACAACTGAAGCTGTAATGACACTTCAAACGTGTGACCGAACATGCATAGGTGTATGCAACTTGTTTTAGGATATTATATGTGTAATACGCCCTCATGCAGCTCTGATTCTGAGCCCTAAAGTAGGTCATCTTCGAGGAAGGGGGAAAAACGCAAAATGGTAGTAGCAGTTAGAGAATGAATGGGTGTTTTTACTTCCTGGGAAATTTCCCCTATGGCCTCCAGATCTGATTTGATTCTCCCCAAGTCATGCGCTGACACATTAGCACGTCTTCTCATTAACTCAGACTTTCTCATTACCCCCTCCTGGCCCCAGATCTCCCGGTCATACTTGGACCATCATGAGTCTTAGGCACTTTAAAAAGGCAATGAAGCTCTTAACATGAATGATTTACACCCAAATCAGAAAATGTAAATGTGAGATTTGCTTGGTGGTTGATCATATCTCTGTCAATGCATTGTTCCACGGGTGTCAGCAAGAAACGTTTAATTATTGATTGAATTTTCTGAACAAAGATTGTACAAAATCATCTGACTAGTTGCTTCTGTGATTCCGTTCAGTGCAGAGACGTTTGAGTTCATATAACACGCCCTCTGGTGGTGATAATGTAGATTTGAGCGAAAAGGAGAAATAATCACTTTGAATTTGTTGATTATGTTAGCTTATTAGCTAGCTAATCAAGGCATCTGGTCAACTAAATGCCTCTAATAGATACAAGAGTCAGAGTGAGGGCATCTGATTTGCATAGCATTGGAAGCCATGCCCACAGAGCTTTCATGCATAGTCCACTATCGATTGTTCAATTCAAAATGGATTCAAACAAAAGCCAAGGGCACTGAGCATTGATGTGAGGTTATTTTCATTGAGCTAAGGTCTAGCTGTGGATGTTTCACCAGCTAGCTCATTTTAGCTGTACTGTTGGTTGGTGCACTTTAGGGCAACTTTAGTTACAAGTCTTATTTTAGTTTGGACCAAATATAGTTGTGATTCTGAATGAGCTATTTAGAGTGATAGTCACGGAGTCTGAGAGATAGTTTTTGCTAAAAATCTGATTAACAAAAAGAAACAGTTTAACACAAAAAACAAGGAGAATCAGGCAAAACAACAAAATAAAAAACTGAACGAGTACAGACCGGGTTTGGTTAAACAAGGGCAGTAAACGAGCAGGAATACTGTGAGTCAGGCAGGGACGAAATACACCACATCAAGACCGGACAGGAACGAAGACGACGAACAGACAAAGAACAATGGGAGACAGGACTATACACAGCTGGAGAGGGCAAACAGAAACACAAGGGTAGCAGGTGAACACAATCAGAACATCACACAGGCTGGAAAACAAAAAAAACAGGAAGTAAAATGCAGTCGAAACACAAAGAGGAAATACATTTCAAAATAAAACAGGAAACATTAAATACAAAAAACTGAGATAATGACATTAACTGAGCAAACGATTTGTCATGCTCAGTTTTTGAATTTAGAATATTATTTATGAACAATGATTTGTCAAATGTAACTCCAGGATGCTAGTTGTTGTGCCTTTGAAGTTTTTTACGCGAAAAGAAAAAGCAGTTCCCCCATCACACACCAGAGAAGAGGATAACAGGAAAATAAGACAGCTTTACAAGGTGGAGGTTTGGGCCTGTATCTGAACTGTGTTGCGATGCAGCATGTTGAGATGGAAAGCAACTCGTCTCTTCGTCCCCATGAGAGTCTGGCTAATGAAGCCTGGTGTACACCTCCTGCTGCCTACCTCCCCCAGCATCTCCGTCCCTCCTCCTCTCCCTTCGTGTCCTCCACCTGGGCTTGTATTAAAGCTGAGGTATGCACGGCTGTCTACATGCGATGGTTGAAGCACAATGGCGTAGCCTCTATTACGAGAGGTCCCTATGTATGTCTTTTTAAAGCTAATATGTATATTTTATCCCTAGATTTACGTCATATACATTCCTATTATATGTTTTGGAATTACAGAACGGATGCGTTTTTCTTCCATGTCTTAAGCTCACTTTATGAGAAACACTGAGTTCCTACTGAAGTTTATTTCCAACATTTTCCAGGAACCTACAGGGATCTGAAAGATTGACTGCTGTATATTTCAAGCTACTTTGTAAGACTTTTGTAAGTGCAAGTTGGCAGGAAGTCTTTTAGGTTGATTGTAGTGATCAGCATTTGAATGACACCCGCCATGAATTTCATTTTTATACACGCCTGTTGCTTCAGGGAGCTTGGCCTCCTCACTGTGTTGTCACTTCTTGAAACAGATTGAAAGGGACGGAGTGTATTTCCTGTTGAAAGATCTTATAGCTGTGCCTAGCCAGTTGCATCTGGCACACTGTAATCAAACCAATCATGGCGGTTGATGGTCAATGATTGCTTTCAGATTGGCTTGCCTTCACATCTCTCCTTTTTTTTTTTTTTTTTTTTTTACGGACACCTGCTGTAGCAGCAAGACTGTGAAACCATGGAGATGGAGGAGAGACAGAGGGCTCGAGAAGCATCTGCTATATCTGTGAAATCACCACTGCACATCCTCTGATCATTCCTTGTGGTTACACTCTAATTAGATCTCTAATTCATGTGCATTTAATTTGGACAGATGACTGGTCATATTTCCCTTCCACCGATAAAAGCCCTTTTCTGCACCCTCCAGTTCGCCTCCCCACTCACATCAACTGTCTCTTTAAGGACATTTCGCTGTGCCATTACCAGCTGTGTTTCCCTTGGTGTCGTTTGGAACAACATGCCAGAAGAGCCAGGTCCTGGGGCAGAGAGATAGCATTGCTGCCATAGTGGTTACATGTTAGTCAATTTGAAATACACCGAAAGGAATGTCTCTCATGTGACTGTAGGCCAGCGGAGCGTGACCGGCTGCAAGCTCGCCAAGTACTGTCGGTCACACATGAGAGGGCAGGAGACAGGCAGGAGCACGAACATGGGTGTCACTGCTGTCGGGTGTTTACACCTCAGCTAAAGACATGCCGGGAATGCAGATTCCACCCCTCGCCTTTGACTAATTGACCCTGAGCTGATGTGTCAGAAACTTGAAGAGGTAGAACAGATGAACCCCTAAGCTGTGGTCTGGAGAACTCTTGTTAAGGGGCGTAGCTCTGCTGAACCAGGAAAGTGCAGCTTGACTTATTCGTTGAAGAGGGGCGAGACGTGTCAGGACCTACAGTGTCTGTCTAACATGAAGCACTCTTCCACAATAAACCGCCATTTGAACAACACAAATATGTGTAATCGTCAGCTGTTTACACCTTTAGTTCTGCTCTCAGGCGACTGTATTTCAACGTGTTTTTAGTAACATAGGAGATCAGCCAAATGCTTAAAGAGATTCAATAAGAGGACGCTGATGTAGGCAATTGATAGCACTTACTCATCCTTGAAAATGCTAAACTAACAGAAATAAGAAACTACTGCCAACACTGCTGCTCAGAATCAGTCAATTCATTCAAGTGCTCTTAGTGCATACAGGATGAATACTACAGAGACAATAAATGACACGGGAGTGCTGACACGTTCTATACCCATTAGGATAATGCTTTAAAATAAACTGGAGATGTTAACTGGACTATTTTCTGTTTCTTTTCTGCAGCCCCTGGACTATGAAAGCAAGAAGGCATACACCTTTAAAGTAGACGCCTCCAATGCCCATCTGGATCCACGATTTCAAAGCTTTGGGGCCTTCAAAGACACAGCAACAGTGAAGATTAACGTTTTGGATGTGGATGAGCCCCCGGTGTTCAATAAGCCCTCCTATATGATGGATGTGTATGAAGACACACCCGCGGGCACCATCATCGGAGCAGTGACGGCACAAGATTTAGACGCCAGCAGCAGTCCAGTCAGGTAAAGTTTCCCTCCTCTGTGTAGAACGATAGACACTCGACACTTAAGTTGAAAGGGGCCAGATAATGCTTTTGGGGTTTTCTCTATCCTGTACTGTGTTATAGGTTTGTGTGCATGTAAATGGTCTGCAAAGTTCCTTGAGATAATGACATCACTATGAAACACTTGCGCTTCTATTGGCCTGCACTCTGATAGGCTAAGGGTCTTTGAAACCCCTCAAAGCGCTTTCATATACATGTCAGCATTCAACCATTCACATCTAAATTACATATTTGAATTATTTTCTTATGGTCATATAATGTTCTCCGGACATTCTTAGATTGTTAAGTAGTGATCGTTTTTAGCTGGATTTGTCCATTGCAAATAGTCAAAATTCACTAAATAATACAATTAAAATTGACTATTTATGGAGTTTGTTGTGAACATTAAAAAGTCCTGTTATTCAGGTACAAATACTAATGTTTTTATTTGTAATTTGGTCAACTTTGAAGTTTCTAGGGGGTCTAAGTAAGATAAATAAAGGAGTCCATATGACCCCCAGTTTGGCCATCTAAAGAAGCTTTATGTAGTCTTAGTGAATGAAGTTGGCCTGGATCTGCACATCTTCATCTTCAGAGGCTTTACTATTGAACCGACTATCCCTCGTTACTCCCGCGAGGATAAAAGAGCTAAAGGAAGAAGAACTGTTTTAGAACCCTAATCCATTCATCAATGTTCCCAGTCTCTATTCATTAATGTCATCATGGCTTTAATCTTCAGAGTATTGTCAGCTTTACTCATCAGAGGGCTAATCAATCTATGTTGAACATTTGACATTGTCATGAAAAATCCTGCTTGCATCGTCTCTTTGCAGCTCAGGTTGTGTCGCTGGTGTGATCTAACAGATATAATATTATTAGCCGCGCCATAATTGCATATCTGAAATTCAGGTTGATAAGCACTCATTAGACTTTGCCTATTTATGCTGTCTATGACATTTACATAGTTGGATCATTTACTCAATACAATGCAATAAATACTAATATTGTTTTGCCGTATAATTTATGGTTGAATGTAAAAACTATGTTAATTCTAACCGAGGATATCAGCAGAAATGCCTCTTTTTAGCTGGCGTCTCTTAAACTGCAATATTTATTTTGTTTAAAAGACAATGATTCTGTCAACTTAATTGTTTTTTTAATGAATTTTTGCATCTCAGAGTTTCAGTTTTGTATTGAGATTAACTAAACAGAAACTGTTGCACCTCATTCTTTTGACCATATTCAGGAATATACTGTATCTCCCATGGGCTGACATTCGTTATGGCTTAAAATATTCAACATATAGCCATGTTTCTTGAAAACCATTTAATTGGCTGTCACTTTGAAAAGTTTATTTGGCCAACTATTTCCCTGAAGTTAAATGCATTTCTTTGAGGCAGCTGTTAGATGAGATCCGTTTGTGGTGATTTATTTTGCAGATGGAGATAATTAACATAACTTAATTAATGGTAATCCTATATTCTATACTTATTTTGTGGGGATGTGCAACACTGTGCACATTGCCTGTGTTGATACAAGTGGAAGTGGATATGTTTTTTTTATCGAAGTTTTGGCAAGCAATTAGAATTAAATAAATTGCACAGAGTAAGCGTATTTGTTTTTATCCAAATCCTGAGTTAGCTTCTCCAGTAAAGTTATTGCAAAGTTTGCACATTAAAAAACATTGTTTAGCAGCATTAAATATAATCCTTATTGAACAAGACGAATGATAATAATATAAACACTATACAGTGAACAAGTAGAGCCGTACATAATGAATATTAATGCAAACTCTTCTGCAGTTCTAACGTGTCTTATGTTATGATTATTATTTTTTTTGACTGAAATATTAATCCACATCCAAACAATTCCCCTAACAAAAAAATCCTCTCCCCCTCCTCTCCGTGGTAATTTTTAGATGGGACTTTCAAGGTTCAAGGTTTCATTTTGTCATACGAACATAGCTACAGTGTAGTTATGATGACGATGAACATCTTAGGTCACAGGCTCCTCCAACAGCGCAACACAATAACACAGATAAACATAAAATATAGTGCAGGTAAATAATAAATACAAAAAGAAAAATTGTTTAAAAAGTGAAATAGTGAAATAGTGCAATAAGAGTCTAAATGCAAGTTATTGGAATAATAATAATAATAATAATGCATTTTATTAGAGCGCTTTTACAGGTGCTCAAAGCGCTTTACAATTACACATAGACATGTAAGAGTCATTACTGTGGACATTACCCACAGGAGCAAATACGGGTAAACTCTTGCCCAAGGACACAACGGCCTCAACCAGTGTCGGCCGAGGCGGGATTCGAACTGGAGTTCACCAACGCTCCTTGTTCTGATGACCAACGCTCTAACCACTGTGCCAAAACCCATATGAATATGATATATTTAAGCAATAGCTCACGACAGGCCGTGGTATATGCTCATTATATCACAGCTAAGGGGCGTGGTTCGGCCTGACGCGAAGCCGAAACTGCATGCAGTTTGCTTTTCAGCCCAACTGTATACTGTATACTGTTTGTCTCAGGCGCGGAGGGATACTGACTTGTTGTGAAAAGTAACTTACAATTCTACCCGTGGTATACGCTCAGTATATCACGGCTAAGAACCAATCAGATTGCTTGATTTGACTTGCCCGTTTTATAATAAATAAATAATTAGCAGCCAGATGAATGTTATGGATGTTTCAACAGTTCAGGTGTTTAACAGTGGGATGAAACTGTCCCTGAGTCTGGTGGTTTTAGTCCGGATGCTGCGGTAGTGCCTGCCAGACGCCAGCAGACTGAACAGTTTGTGGCTGGAGTCATGGGGGTCTTTTGTAATCCTGAGGGCTTTCTTCCTGAGCCGCTGGGAGTAAAGGTCCTCCATGGATGGCAGCTCCGTCCTGGTGATGTTCTGTGCAGTTTCAAACATCACTGCTTAGTTTTATAAATCTGACTTTACTCGTATCTTGGTTACTTCACTTAAGTCATGTTATTCCATTTCTTTTACAACGTCTCCACCACACATATAAACAACACGCTAACATAAAAGTGCTTGATAACAATAGAATGTCAAAGAAGTGCATTCTTAAACATTTATGAGAACCCTTTTGTTTTTAAACTCGTCCACTGTATCTGATGGTTTTTCCAAGATGTATCACTCAAGTGCAACACAGATGGCAAAGATACCTGTTGCATGGACAGGAAATGTTTTATTATGAATATTTTATCCTTGAGAAAACAAAAACAATGGAAGAAGTAGTGATTTTGGACGACAAAAACACATAGCCACTATTCTGTAGAACTCTACTTTGTCTCCAGCACTTTAAATATTCATCAATACCACAGCTCACATTGTTCTTTGGGTGCCTTCAGAGAGCAGCCTTGAATTTTCTACTTAAAAAATAGACCCAATCACCCATCATGCATAGGGAATTAAGCTTTTAGACTTTAGTCCCAAATGATTGTGCTATTTAGCAGTACAGAGCCGAGTTATCTCTTACTGGGGAAACAAAGGGCATCATGAATACTTTATTATTGGCCGAATTGAAAGAGCATCCCAAAGTTCGAATCAGTTTCAAAGCGGAAGGGCGTATTCACAGAAGGATTGGCTGGCAGAAACAAGGTAGCAGTTCATCTGTAAACCTGCGCCAAGCAAATAGCATCCAGCTGCTGTTAGCACATATTTACAGTAAATTAGGTCTTATGTATAAAATGGCCCCTTCCTTAAAAAAAACAGTCCTATTACTAAGTGCTAATGGCCAAACTTTCTGTATGGAATGCTGTGCTGTTGGCCTTAAATGGTAACTTCACAAATCCCACTGTAGAGCCTTGTTGGACTTGAACTCTGAAGAGTTTACTGCAGCAAAACTGTAAGCTCCAGAAATCTATAACTGTGGAAAATAAACTTCAGTTGCGCCTTTACTTTTTAAATCACCTTGGGTTTTTTTAGTAATCTTCTCTGGACTGAATTACAGCTACAGCAGTTCAAAGTATGAGATAACGCTGTTATTAATTTCCACATCTGCTGTTCTCAGTACTGAGCTTGGTATAAGAAGACTCCTTATATATTTAATGTATTTCTCACAGATTAATCCATTTACAAGTAAAACATTTCTGATATTTTTCTATCTCACATTCGTACATATTGCATGTTTGGTGATTAGAGATGTGTGTTTTGCTCGAGGAAATCCCTGAACATTCATTCTTTAATCTGTAATGTTCTCGGTATGAGGCCGTCTGTGTAACCTCTGAGCCGGACTGACACTGAAACATATGCTTCAGTAGCAGCAGGACTCCAATAAAACCACACTAAAAAAAGGGTTTGTGCCCCGAGGAGAAATTGTGAACCATTGATCTTTTGAACTCCTGATTTGAGTTTAGCTGCAATATTTATAAGAGAAACTCAAACTAAACTATTTGGACACAATCGTGTTCACTTCAAGGCTGCGCGCCATAAAGAGTGGAAGAGAGGACGTGGAGAAATCAAAATTGAAACAGAAAATGTGATGGAACCAAAGCTTGTAAAAGAAATCCACTTAAATGGTTTTGTTATCATTCTCATTACGGCATAAGACTTGAGGGTTTGAAAGTACGCTAACCCTCTTTCCATTAATGACTCAAGTCCAGTTTGAAGCTCTTTAGTGGGAGAAAAAAAACAAGCAAATTCATATTCATGAGAAATACCCTATTAAGATCAAACAGCTTGCCATTAGAAAGAAAAATAAAGGAATAACGGTGGCACAGCAAGGCAGTTCTTAATGTAAGAAGTCCAGACTCAAGGCTGAGAGAAATGAAGCCTTTGTGTTGAAGAAATGCCCAAGAGCAAGGCATTGAACCCCCAACCAATGACCTTGTTGTGAAGAGGAATACAAGACAACAACATGTTGTCCTCCGGGAACTTCACTGACGATCAAAGTTATTAATAAAAAATCGCCCTTTTAAGATCAAATAGCATAGTTTGATGAATGGCGCTGTCATGCGGTTTGGTTTCAGATCCCTGTTTTGTTTCATGGTTTGCATTCAGAATAACTGGGCAAGACCAAAGGACGCTGTACCCTCTGTTCTCAGACACCAATCCAAATGTCTCCGTCTATGTTAAACATCAGCTCTGTGAGATTGATGTGGTTTCAACGATGCCTAAAATTCATTTACATTCTGAAGAAAAAAAAACACTGGCTCAGCATGGCCGAAGAACATGCGGCCCATTAGAGGATTAGAATGTAAATGCAATCCTCAGCACATTTTCTGGAAATGACCATTCAGAATGAGTAATGAAGGCTATGCCAACGTTATATTACACCTAACTCATATACATGAGCCCAGAGGGAAAGTCCCTGTGGTTTAATTCTCTGGTTTGTGTTGGAAATGGACGCCATTAAACAAACATTTTCCTTTCAGGTATTCCATTGACTGGAAGAGTGACTTGGACAGCTACTTTGACATTGATCCAGTGGAGGGAACGATTTCCACGAACGAACTCCTTGACAGAGAGAGCATCGCCCAGCACAATATCTCTATCGTGGCCACCAAACTTAGTAAGTATGACAACAAGATCGATTGAGATCCATGCAAGTGTCGTTGTCCTTCCCCCTTCATAATCCGTGTGAAGGATTTAACACACTTTTACTCAAGTCAATACTCAATCGCATTTTGCAGGAAAGGTTTATTGGTGACTATAAACCATGATGGCTCTCCCTGGGGGATGTATCTTAAGGACATTGTCTCCTCTAGCACTCTCTCCTCATCTCTGTTTTCATTTTTAACAACAATTTCTTTAATGACGTTGGCATTGAAAGAGAGCTTTTCTTTGCCAGAGTCAACTTTTACTCGCACCGCAGTAAAATGTCAACCTTCTAAAGTTTTACACCGAGCAGATGTGGTGGCGTCGCAGCATGTTGTGAAAGGGTGAACTAATGCGGAGCTGTGGCTTTAAGACATGTCATCAGGCTAATTATGTTTTTATGAAGGAAGTGGAGCACATTTCCGGATAAATAAGCAAATCCATCGTCATCAAGTCATCAAATCTGCTAAGAACCGTCAAAGTCATTATCCCAGAGGCAGGCTGGTGCTCAATCAAAATTACACACGCTGTATATTCATTAGGATAGACTGTGAAATACGGGCTGTAAAACTTGAGTCATTGTCGCCTTGGAAACTGATATTACTCACTTCCCCTCAAGGTCATGGCAGTGACATGCTAATTCTGTTTTCAATGTGTGTGTGTGTGTGTGTGTGTTTGTGTGTGTGTGTGTTTCTTTGTGTGGCTTTTGTGTGGCTTTTGTGCATAAATGTCAAGGAAAGGGAGGATGAGGTAGACTGAAAGGAAATGGGATGGTGGGAGGAGAGAGTGGGAGGAAGACGGGGGGGGGGGTTTACTGCACAAGGGCGTTACATGTTCAGTTTATCATTGCAGTATCTCTGCACATCTTGCCCTCTCACATGTGTTTCACTCCTGCCTTATTCACCATTTAGGCTCTGACCCAGGCCTCTGTCCTCTATCGATCTCCTTCAGAAAGATTAGAACAATATTCACATGGAAACCAGTGTTAATATGTAATGGTTGAGCTGGTGCAGCAGGGATAGAGATAAACCCATCACCCCAGAGTGTATATCCCAACTAGTGAGTTGAAATCTGTGTTTGACCTTCAATGAGATTTGGCAGAACTTTGTGTTCCGAGTATTGGGTAGCTCCTCTGAGATGAATTCTATTATCATCGTCGGGTTATAGTTTGTCTGGTTTCAAACCACCAATACAGCAATTCATATTAAAGCAAGATACATTCACATACCAGAGAAATATAGATTGTGTGGGAATATATATTTAATGTATAAAAGCAGCCACAGTTGACCCTGCACAGCATTTTTCAATATTCAAGACCTCTACATTTGAACCCATTCTGTGTCTGCGTGTCCTTGTGACTAATGCTTTTAAACGTTTACCACCCACACTTTTTATTCACCATTGAATTGATACTGGCGAACAAATCTGCACAATATGAGTTTTTTGGATGACATTTTCCCTGAATAAAAGGCACCTTTACTCTGCAACGATTAGTGAAACAACCGAGTTGGAGACTTTTCAAAAGCCTGAGAGATTTTGCGGTCATAGCGAGACACTGCAGTCATGCAGCAAAATGAGAGCAGTCCCCGCTGCTCCCCTGAGACTCAGAACACAGCAGAAGCCAAGCTAAATAATAGCCGGGGTTAAATTAACATTCTGCTTTTTGGCATTTGAGCCCAGTTGCTATTTTTATGAGTCAAATGGAGGGGAATTTCTATTAAATGCAATAATAACCTCGGCGGTAATAAATGAGGGCGCACAGATTCCATCAAATTGCAGCAACTAAGTGTAGCTCCACACTTAAAATGGGGTTTGTGATGAGAGCTTGCTTACTTATTCTGTCTACAGCTGCACTTTCAAGAGTTTGCTAACCACAAAAATCCCCCTATCTCTGTTTGGCAGCACATTTTATAGATTTGTGGTTGATTGCTTGCTTGCCTGCTTGGTTGGCTTTTTATTAAAATGAGCTTAATCAAAAAAGTAATACTCAATAAAAAAGCTGCAGAAAGTAGCCAACTTCATGACTGACCAATCAAGCAATACAGAATTCTGTTTCAGTAAAATAGATAAAGCATTTTTTATTGAGCTGAAATGCTGACACTGGTCACATTTGAATGTAATCACTATACCATTGCTCCATCTAGTGGACTGAAAGATGTATCACTGACTGATGCAGTGACAGTTATGGAGTTGTTGAAATGAGATTAGGGGGAAACGACAAACTTCTGTATCCAGAAGCTCAGGATTTTTATGTTTTTGTACAGATTGCATTGATCTAGCTTTGCAAACGTTGTAGAGGCCAACAAATTCAGGACCTCGATGACAGAAAAGATCAGTATTTTTGCTGGCTGAGCATCAATGTTAGTAGTTCAGTCGAAAAAAGTAGAAAATCCCCAGCTCGGTGTCATTTTCACCTCAGTGGGAAGATTGCTTTTTCCATCAAGGTCAGAGACAGGTTACTTACTGAGCTGGGGCTGCGTCTCCAATCCTGGGGAGACCACTCTACAGATCCCCCCTCCTGCAGTCCTCCAAACCACACACACACACACACACACACACACACACACACACACACACACACACACACACACACACACACACACCATGCGCTGCCCTGCACTGGAACTTGCACAAACAAGCGCACACTAAGCCCCCCGCTACAGAGCAAAGCCTATTCCCACACCAAATCCATAAAGTTTACCTTACTTGGGGTTTCGCACAAAAAGAACATTTCCCCCGTTGTGCCCCGGCAGTGAGGAAACATTGTTACAAACAAGCCTGGATTCAAGTTTGTTCCTCTCAAGAGGGCTTTCACACTGTAATTAATTCGGGCTAAAACCCATAAAATAACCTAAGCAAAAAAAAAAGAATCTCTAAAGAGCCATACTCCATATTGTGCTTTATTTGTAGGCAGCACATGGGATGCATTTGCTGTGTATTTTTATTTAATTCTCCTTCACATTTTTAATCAAACGTTGCATAATACATCAGCGTCCAGAGGCATCATCGTGTTCCAGACACATCTGAGGTTTTATAGCAGACACATTTAACCAGAGCGGTTTAAAGTGGGCGAGCAGATAGGCGGTTTAAAATCTCAACTGGACTTTCTTTAACCACCCCTTTGCAACCGATAAACCTTTTATGCCTTGTCTCGTCATATGATGGCAATACTTTCAATATCCACACGATGTCAGCACTGTGAACAAATGAATGTGTTTTATTGCTACAGTGTGCAAATCTGTCACGTCTCTGTTGTGTTTTCTCCTACAGATAGTCCGGTTCTGACCAGTCGAGTGGCCGTCACTGTCCACGTGTTGGACATCAATGAGTTCCCGCCTGAACTGGCCAGCCCTTACGAGACGTTTGTCTGTGAAAACTCCAAAGCTGGACAGGTACTTTCACATGTCTTCTGCACACACTATGCTTTTGTGGTTTATAACACCGCAAATTGGCTATTGTTAAAACGTGTTGATTATTCTGTAGTTGACAACTGTTAATTGGTTTGTCCTCCTATAAAGTTGATGTGGCTGCAAGGTGGTTGTTAAATATCTGAAGGTGTTGCATTGAGGTGTGGATTATAAAAAACACAGAGTAAAAACACTTATGCAGAAATAAACACTGATCATGAGGTTTTTTGGCGAAAACACGTATTGGTATTCTCAGCTAGAATGAGTACACATAATTAGTTCTTGCTTTGATACAGAACAGAAGTTTTATTCCTAGTGTTTTACTCAAGGTCACTTAAATGAAACCTCTTTATTTCAGGGGAATTTTGGAGGCTCTTCAGCACAGTGTGAATGTAAATCCTGAAGTGATTGAGTGGTGGAGTTGGATTCAAAAGAGAGAAGCAATCAAAAAGCACAGCAGTGTTTTTCCTACCGGCAACTTGGAGTACATTTCAGATGATATATTTTGGATGCAGTGGATAATTTGCCTGTGCGCATTGCAAACCACCTGCGCCTGTAATTTAGCCCATTAACCGGCATCTATATGCAGTTAGCGTTCTGAGGGAACAGCTTCTTTGGCAGTCTGTCAAATTGCTGTAGACTCCTCCTCACGTTGAGGACTTTTTGCGACTCCTCAGGCCTGTTGCAATCAAAACAACGGCTGTGCCTCTGCATTTGAAGGCATCACTGTCCTCCCATCATGCACTTGGCTGCAGGTAGAGTCATGTTTGTCAGCCTTAAAAATGTAGTCAAGACACCTAGAAATGTGTTCGAAGCTGATTTGATGTTGAAAAACTGAATTGAACAATTACTTTTAAGAAATAAATATATAAAGAACTGTTAAAAACGGTTTACAAAGTGCTTTGACAGACAAAACAAAATTCCCCAAACTATTTGAAGTCAAAAAGTAAGGCTACTGCGAGAAAATATTTATAATAATTTAGCAAATATAGAAATAGTAAAAGCTATAAAAAAGACCATATAATGAACAAATAAAATCAAGGTCACCAAAATAAAAATCTTCTTAAAAATAAAAAGCAGGAATGGAGACAACCCCATCCTCAAATTCAGATCAGCAATGCAACACGTCTGTATTCAAGATGCATCCTCTCCTCTACCTTACTCCCTTGCGTTAATCACCTCCCCCGCTTCCTATTCCCCCTCTTCCCCCTCTCCTCCCTTGCCCTCCGGTGCACAATATACACTTAATGCAGCATTTTCACAGCATGATTCCAGCAGGTGTTGTGCGCAGCTGGTGAATGATAAAGAATTGCAGATCCCCTCGTGTAAAATCCATCACACGTCTCCCCAGAAGATTATCTGCCTTCACGCTTTTGAAAAAACATACAAACTGCTTGTTTAGGGCTGCCTCACACAGTGCCACTACCCTACCCTGGAATATAATGTGTAACCAGGACAGAGAAGCTGTTCTCATGGCAGTGTGTGGAAAGAGCAGGAAGAGAGTGACCTCAAATTGAGATTTTGCAAATATAAATAAAAAGGGCAGGGCAGAAATACAGCAAACATGTTTCCCTATTTTAAAATGTATTACACTCAAAGTCAACTGGTCAAGTGTGAAATGAGAAAAAGCAAGCTCAAAGGAAACATAAAAACAAGAATATTGACCTCCACGTATTAGAGATACTTAGGACAGCCAGTGCTATTACAGTCCGCATTGCTCACTCTTTAATGCATCTCCTCTCACAGGCTTTTTATAATGCCACATTGAAATGCTAACCCGCTGAATCAGTTTGATATGCTGGAATAATTACATTTACTGCATTTAGCTGGCACTTTTATCTTGCTTACTTTACAACGCAGCGGAGTGCAAAAGCAGAGTAGCCTTAGAGCCATTTAACATATACAATAGCAGTTAGTGCGCTCACGGTTCCACGTATGGTCCCAAAGTGGGAGCACTTTGAGAGCAAGAAAAGGAGCATTGCTTACATAATGGATTATGTAATTAGAAAAAACAAAACGAACATATGGCTTTTATAGGTTTACAACAAATACAGATGATACATTTTAATTCTCCCAACGATAGAATATTGAATTGCAGATTCTTCTTCTCTGGAGCTTGTGATAGACAGTATACCCATATTTATTGAATTGATCGGTTGGCCAATCAACAGATTATTAAACATTGGATTTTTAAATTTAAGAAAACAGTTGCAAGCTTCTAAAATTGTTGGGTTTTTGAAAATGTTTGGTCAGTAAAGGTATATCTAAAAATTGAAGGAAAGGTGTGACATGCAGCACAGGAAATGAACCATCCATTCTGCAGCGTTTTGGTACGTGCAAGACAGAAGGAAAAAAAATAATTGACAGTTTTAAAGCAAGAGAAGTAATTGATAGTTTAGATTTATTCATCACCGAGCTAATTTGGTGGCTGAGAAATCAACAGTGTGAAGTGTACATCTGCTGTGGGGAGAACAACAGAGGCTCATCACACCCGGTGTCAGGTTACCAAACAAAGGAGCGAAGAGAGTGAGAGCACTGTGGTCGGGGGTGATTTGGGGCTTGTGCAGGGGAGTTCCTGGGATGAGGCTTCAGGTCTTCAGCAGGTGAAGCCCGGAGAGCGGGGGGCTTTTTCAGGTCAGTGGGTTTTAGACAAAGCCCTGAGACGTGTGGGGAACAGAAGTAAGTTGAAAGCCGTCAGCAGTCTGCTACAGAGGCGGCTGAGTCAGCGGTCTGTGAGCAGCGGGGTGGAAAAGTTAGGAGTTGTTTGTTGTTTCAGTTATTGCTTTAACTCATTTTCACATAACACATTGACTTTGTTGTGCTGGAGTTGTTATGAAAGGTGTTGAATTGATCGAATTGTTTTCTTGCGGGTTTATTGTTGGACGGCCCCGTGCTCTGAGGAGATGCACTGTAATATAAGTACAATATGAAACAACTGCCTTCTGTCCATGACCCTTGAACAAACTCCACCAGTCCGGAATCAACTTAATCCATCACAATGCGTTGAGGTGATCGAGAAGTCATCAATCAAATACTCAGTGCCTGTATCTAAAACTGCAGGGAGAACAATGTACCGCTTTGTTTCAGCGCTGACAGGAAGTCAGTCCAGGACAGTCCGACACTTCTCTTCAGTGTTGAATAATTGTACACATTTTTCCCAGAAGAATTCAACCTGTATACGTTTGAGTTTCTATTGAAAAGACATCTGACATCCAGTGCTCAAACAAAACATCAAACTTCTACAACGAGTGTACCACATACAGGCAGGACCTTAAACTATTTATCATCATTTTCATGTTTCACAGGTGATTCAGACGTTCAGTGCACAAGACCAGGATCTACGAGCTGCTGGGCAACAGTTCTCCTTCAAATCGCCAAAAGAAGACATGAAGAACAAGAACTTTACCATCCGGGACTTTGGAAGTAAGTGTTGTTGTATTTTGTCACCTCAGTTCGGTGACACTTAGTCCCACTTATTATAAAAATGTTTGCAGCTTAAGCTATTTTCCATTCCCTGTGTATAAAAATAAAGCACTTAACTGTCACACTAGAGACACAAAATACAATTATGACTGAAAATTAGCATAATAGGCCCCCTTTAACTATAAAGCCGCGTTACGCTCTGCAATGTACAATTAAAAAGGCTGACCCATGAATGATGAAGAAATGGTGCATGCAATCATTAAGGTTTCCTAAAAAGGAAACATATAGTTATTAGATTACTTTTATTGAAAGAAACAACTGAATACTTCAAACAGCCCAGATAGTGGCCTTGATAAGGATTTAAGTATACATTTATACTATCACCACTGCAGTGTATAAATCATAACAATTGTCTTTGGCAGCAATTTATACCAATATTGATCTAAATTGCTACCCTCAGGTCCCTCCATGCAGTCATTTCGTTTGGAGTGAGGACAATCAACCTGTCAAGATCAATAGTTTGCCATCTGAAAAGGTTGTTTGGTCTAAGCTCATATGAGTGGCATGTCTCAAAGCTAAAAATAACTTGACAACCTGACTGCATAAGGGCATACATGGCACTCATATATATGTGAGGCATACATGACAGCTTGCATTGGCGGAGCCCTTTGAAGTCTAACTAGAAAGACAGGTAATGAAAAGTGGGTCATGGCAGGATGAGGCCAAGGAATCGAATGCATTCACCATCCCTTTTGACAAGCCCAGTTCCCGAACCTCTGATCCAGTTTTACCTTTTTGGACACACTCCTGCAGTTTCTCGAGTGCCAGAGGCCGTGTGAGCAACCTCCCAAATACAGAGAGGGATGTGATCGGCAGGGACAGGAAGCACAAAACACTGCGGGCCTCGCGACAGGTGCTTGCGAACACAGAGAGAGAGAGAGAGAGAGAGAGTGCAGACAAAGCCACAGTTCTGCACGACATGCAAGGTGTGCTAAAACGCCTGACCTCCAGTCAAGAAAAAGTGCCAGGCTCCGTCAGAGGACCAAACCCGGCTTGACAGCGGGTCAGAAAGTCTCTCTGCAGTAGAACAACCTGAGACATTCCCTCTCCCTGGTTTACATTGTCAGCCTCCATTTCACTCTCCATCCTCCCACCTCTCCAAGTTTGTGTGTTTTTATTATTTTCTTGATCTTTTATCTCACATTGCTGATCTGCTGTTTCTCTAGAGTGACGCCGCCTGCACACAGAGATAAGAAATAACATCCCATCTGCTTTCACTGTGCAGGTAGACGCTGCTCAGTGTTTCAGGGAATGATGTACGGTTGGCTTGGAAAGAAAGCGGTGTAAAATGGGCGAGAGCTTTGATAACACAACTCTTTGATACGTCGCCGTTTCTCATCACATTCAGGGAGGCACATTTGGAGAGGATTTGATATCAAACATGAAAAGTTATCAGACATTGAAAAGTGTTATCTTGCTCATTCATGGACCTCCAGACTTGCTTGGAGGATTGTGGGATTGATGTGCGGGTATAAAGGGTGAAATATTTTCTTTTGCTTTGGTCAGAACACTTTATAAACTGTATAGATCAAGGAAGAAAGTACTTCTCCAGGCCTCTCCATGCAGATTTAGGAGTTTCTTTTCATCTAAAGCTTTTAAGAAAATCTGTTTCTTTCATGATTTCTTTCCTTTCTTCTAGACAACACAGCTGGAATTGTGACTAAGCGGGGTGGCTTCAGACGGCGTTTGCAGGAGATCTACCTGCTTCCTGTGTTGATTGACGATAATGGCTACCCTCCTAAGAGCAGCACCGGCACTCTGACCATCCGTGTGTGTGGCTGCGAGTCCGATGGCTCACTGCTAACGTGCAGCGCCGAGGCCATCTTTCTCCCCGTGGGCCTCAGCACAGGAGCGCTGATCGCTATCCTCCTATGTATCATCATCCTGTTAGGTGAGGCCTGCCGTGTTCTGGCTTGTAAACATGCTCCATTGCAGCCCCAGGGAACCAGGGAATTTTTATACGTATTGCCTAGTGTTACACTCAGAACAAGGGAACCGCACACTGGGTATACAACATTCAATTATATGTTTATTTTCATGGTTGGTGAGAGTATGATATTTGTTTGAACTTTTGCTTGTAATTTATGCATTACCTGTCAGCTATTACCTTTTCCAAAATGCCATTTCCATAATTTATCAAATTATCAAATCTGCGGTTACTCAGAGAACAGTCTTTACACTTTGACAGGTTAAGTAAACATTTTGACCTTTAAAATCAATTTCAGAGCCGTTTTAAGATATTGATTGGCTATAATGTGAAATGTAAAGTAAATTGTATGACACAGCTTAACATGGCACGATCATTTTTTTAAGGCAACCTTACCCTGGGTAAAAAAAGGTATAAATCTATTTTATTTTGCAGAAATGTTATTACAATTAATCATCTCAGTAAACTGTGGGTGTTTCTCAATGTCGAGGACGCTTCCTTGGTGGGACATGTCTTCCGAGCCTTAATTTTTCCGCCAAAGATTGGGGAAATTGGTCCGTGCGCAAAGCATTGTGGGGATTTTAAGACCGCGGAGGCTACACATGTGCAGCCTCGAAATTTCCCGCAACGAAGTACGCCGGCCTCGGTAGAATTCCAAGTATGCTGGACATTGGAACAGACCTTCGGCGGCACTCGATGACGTAGCATCCTTGAAATAGTGGCTCTGGAGCAGCTTTCCTTGACATTGAGAAACACCCTGTGTGCTTTTCTGACATGAATGTGTTCTGCTCTGCAGCAAATCTGCAGTTTCAGCAAACAGACTTTCATTTTGATTGACATATTAGGTATGAGTTTTATCTTCCCAATTTTGAGATGTTGATTGATTTTTGATGTCAAATTAAAAAATCTTATTGTAGGAGATTGAGCTCAACACCTGGAATATAATCCTAGTGCAGGATTATTTTCAATTCTTTACAATTGTTTTATCCAAACATGCCGAGTTGACCCTCAGACTTGTTCTGGCGCCTCTCCAGGAGTGTCCACAGTTAATTATAGAACGCATATGAATTTAGTCATTCAATGAGCTATAAAGATTGTAGGGAGGAGCTCTTGGCTCTATAAACTAAATCCAATCTCTCTGCCCTGTGGCCGCTCCTCAAGCTTCAGCTTTCACATTCCCCACAAGGTCATGGTTGTAAAACTCCTCCTTAATTCCCTGCTATTAATGTCCTAACTCATCTACATAGCAGGGAGGAAGTAAATGTAGGTTTATGGGATCATTCTCTGAATTATGAATATGGGATGGTTGGTTGTTAAGGAAGTTCCTAGTTTACAATGGAAGTCATGACCTTTTAAATTGAGCTGTATTTACTTTTCTTTATCTCCGTGTGGCATAACCATTTCAGTGTTTTTAAATATGTGAGCAACATAGCACTGCTATAAATGTCAAATATTTTTAGTGGAGTAAAAAGTACAACATGTCCCTATCAGCTGAAGTGGACCAGAATTAGTAAGTAGAAGAACATATCATATTCAAGTCCAATACTTGAGTAAATGTACTTAATTTCCATCCATCGCTGCATGTGGTGGAGTAGCTGTGTGCTGCAGAGCTGTTGGTGTGTTCCCTTCATCTGAGGGGAACGTCTTCAAAGCTCCAAGTCAACTCGCCCCAGAGGCTGAGGCTGACGCCAAACTGTCATGCTGTCCCTGGGAAGGAAAGTGGCGGAGAAAATCAGAACTCACACTGAGAACATTTTCATAGAGCCACTTAGTTCCTGTGCAGGATTTGTCAGGATGACCCAGTTGTCCTGTGAGGAGGAATGATGAGGTAAATTAAAGAGACCAGCACACAGGCTTTCATCTGCATTGCTGTTTATTTCAAACTGATGTGGATTGGCTGCACCCAGTGACAGGCTGTGTTCAACCAGTGAGTCCTTCTATACTGTAGCTGGCTGTTGTCGAAGTCTACATAGGGGCCACTGGGGGGAGCTGGCACACTATATACAGGCAGATCAAAATCACATGGGAGTGAAGGGAGGCAGAGAGAAAGTGATATACAGCCAGGATGAAAGGAAGAGACCTACTTAAGTCTATTTTTCAGTCTGAATGTGTTTATTGGACTCCTTTGCTTTGAATAATTCCATCTATCCTGGCCATTGCTCTCCTGCCTGGATGCAACTCAATATCGAAAGGAAAAGAAAAACACATATTTTACTGCAGATTTCTCAGAGGACACCAGGAGAGGGGCATCGAGGGAGACAGATTGCATTGACAGAAGTGAGAGAAGGGAATGTATTGTAACATAATGTGTTGAGAATCACACTGCTGCACTTCAGTGTTGAAACTGTGCAGATCCTCGAGCTACATATGAAGGCTTGTGAGCAAAGCTGTGTGCTTTGGCTCTATCCAACAGTGCTCACAGTTGTTGTGCTACCTATAAGTGTGTAATGTGGCCAGCACACATTATTTGCTTTGATCCACAAAAGCAATTCAATTCCCAGAAGGTGTTGATGTGCGAGTCAAACTGTGAAAATAGTGCATTAGATGTCTAGGTTTTTCATAACCATGGTTTCAATGGGATTTCATTGTCTACCTCTTTGTAAAGCAGGACTTCACTTTATAAATATAATATAATTGGGAGGGATGAAACCCCCTCTTTAATGGTCACACATGCAGAGCACACACAGTGAAATGTGTTCTCTGCTTTTAACCCATCCTAGTACCAGGAGTCTAGTACTAGGAGCAGTGGGCAGTATTGTACAGCGCCCGGGGAGCAATGGGAGTGAGGGGGGAAGGGGGTTGTCCGGTGCCTTGCTCAAGGGCACCACGGCAGGGCAGGAGGTGAACTGGGACCTCACCAAGTAGAAGTCCACACTCCAAATGACCCTACGGCTCACAGTCCAAGCCCCTACTGACTGCCATAGATTTAGTCCCTAATTTTGCTCTCAAAGTGCACCAGATTGATGCATTTAACTTCAACATTTAAAAAAAAATACTTCCCACGGGGAGCTTGCCCCGGACCCCCTACGAGGAGATGAGGTCCACCACCTACNATACAATAATTGGGAGGGATGAAACCCCCTCTTTAATGGTCACACATGCAGAGCACACACAGTGAAATGTGTTCTCTGCTTTTAACCCATCCTAGTAGCAGGAGTCTAGTACTAGGAGCAGTGGGCAGTTATTGTACAGCGCCCGGGGAGCAATGGGAGTGAGGGGGGAAGGGGGGTGTCCGGTGCCTTGCTCAAGGGCAACCACGGCAGGGCAGGAGGTGAATTGGGACCTCTCCAAGTAGCAGTCCACACTCCATATTTTAGGTCTGGTCGGGGACTTGAACCGGCGACCCTACAGCTCCCAGTCCAAGCCCCTACTGACTGAGCCACTGCCGGAATTATGGGCTGCAATTAAAGCACACAAAGCAAAGTACAGATGGCAGCATCTTTGTGTGCCTTGGAGTCAACAATAGCATTCTGCATAAAAATGCAAACATGCTGATTTTATGTTCACCATCTTGGTTTAGCTTGTAAGCATGCTAATTAACACTTAACACAAAGTACAGCTGAGGCTGATTTTTATAGCCTTCCAGAGATTGGGAAATAAACCAAAGTTTTTGTCAAAATAACATTAAAACCTGCTGGTTGTGGGATCACCGAAGTCATCGGAATGCATGCTTTGGGGCACATGAATATGTAAGAAATCTGATGGCAATACATCAAAATGTGTGTTGTTTACTGTAAACTAAAAGTACTCATGACAAGATGGCGCCTTGTGACGGTTCACAAAAGTAATCATGGTTCATCCTCTGGGGACCTAAAATATCTGTACCAAATCTTCATGGCAATCCATTCAAAAGTGGTTAATATATTTGAGTCCTGAACCATCATCAACCAAAACCTTGACATAACCTTGACACTTTTCCCCTTGTGCTTAGTAGATTAGTTGTGTGAACAAGTCTAAATATAATTTTTCTCAATTCTTTCTTTCCCCCAGTAATCGTGGTCCTCTACGTTGGCTTGAGACGGCAGAAGAAGAAAGAAACCCTGATGTCATCCAAAGAGGACATCCGGGATAATGTGATCCACTATGACGATGAAGGAGGTGGAGAAGAGGACACGCACGCCTTTGACATGGGGACGCTTCGCAATCCCAAGGTTGTCAAAGAGAACCTGTTCCGCAGGGACGTCAAACCTGAGATGAAGAGAGGTCCGAGGGCACCTGTCTCTCAGGACAGCGCTGACATCCGGCATTTCATTAACCAGCGTCTGAAGGAGCACGATGTGGACAACTCGGCGCCGCCCTACGACTCCCTGGCCACGTACGCTTACGAGGGCGATGGCTCCGTGGCTGAGTCGCTCAGCTCCATCGAGTCCATCGTCATAGACCCTGGGGAGGACTATGATTACCTCAATGACTGGGGGCCCCGCTTTAAGACACTAGCAGGGATATTCGGGGAGCAGTCAGAGACTCAGTCGAACTCAACCACCACGGAGAACACACATTGATGTTATTCACAGACTCGAAAAGGAAATATGTAACAAAGTTTGGTTTACGACACACAATAGTTTACCATTGTTTTCCTCACATGTTATTTGTTTCCATCTTATTCCAGCTCTCTGTTATCTTTTTGATTTGGTACTTTACCCTGCTCAGTCCCACAATTGTAAAAAAATAAATGAGGGAACATACGGTAACATGATTAGATGAGCCAAGCAGCCATTCAATTATCTTTCAATTGAATGTTCCTGTCTTACATTTTGTTTCCTGTTTGGGGAATACGCATACACACGGAAATGTTTTCATTTCCTAGAACATCCTTAAAAAGTGCCTCAATATAATTGTTCTTTCACTTGCTATCTCATGCCACACATCCAGTGTTGTTCTTTATATCCCCATGGCTGATTCTGTCACCTTTAGCTCTGTCTACCGAGAGCAATGCAACATCTGTGAGGACATACATTGGCCCGAAGAAGGCCAAAGATGTTTTGAATGTTATTTATTGTTCTATTTATTTATTGGCTGATTGAGTTTGATTATTTTGTTGTGTATTTATCTATTTATCTCAGTCATCAATCTGTATTTTTTTATTTTTGGAGGAATTTTGTAATTAAAAAAAGGCCCACATGCAAATGTATGTTTCTGTTAGGTGGGTGATGTGAATAGACTTGTACTAGAGTTGTAAAAACATTTATTAGGGCTAAATAATGCAGTTCAGTCATGTAATAAACACAGTTTTTCTTAAATAAACCACACTTGGACAAACTTCCTTTAAGTGTGTTTGGCTTGCATTATGTATGGTCTATTAATATTTAGAGTTCATCCATCACTTAAATGTCTAATTAAAACAATACGGCAGTGTTCATGATGAGGGTCTCTGCGACTAATGTGAAAGGGCCATAGCACTTTACAGCAGATAAGTACATTAAGTGGAATGTAATATTATTTCTGGTAATGATGAGCGCATTTATGGGCAGCAAAGTATCTCAGTGCCTGCAGTTCATATTCTCCTTTAAATTGCAATGCATGTAAATAAATTACAAATGTTTAATGCAAACTTGGACCAGAATCCCTCCAACAAGAAATGGAGAAATTACTTTTCAGTTGATTGGTTTACTTCAGACCAATCAACAAATAAATACTTTTAAAAGTGAGTCTAGCTGGAATTGACTAAACATTTATATGCTTAGAAAAGGCAATCAAGTTGCAAGTAAAAACGTCAGTCACAGCGGGGCTTCAGTCAAATTTTAAAAAAGATTTACTTCTCCAGCCTTTGAACGAAGTGGCTCAGACTATTTCTCGCCATGGTCTGGTGACAACGTAATGAAAGGTCTGGATGAAAGCCAAAGCAGTCACTGATATATAATGCAAAGCTCCTGCCATTGGAGGTGAAATGATTCCCCTTTTGGTCTCTCTCTATCACATCCAGTAGGTATGCCCCAAATCTGAGCTTCATTAATTGTAAGTGCTTGAATTGACATGAAGTCTTCTATAACCCTTGCAGGCATCATGAATTGCAACAATAGGGATGTGACTCAACTTATACGCCCGTGGCCATACAACCCTCACGAGTTATGGTTGTTAGTTACTTAAACCAACAATGAATTCACATTCCAAAAGAGAAAACAGCGAGTGGGTGATCCATAAGATATTTATGTTAAGCTCTGAACGAGCAACTGGGTTGAACACACAATTTAAACATTGAAAAAGGAGATAAGAGTCGAGTGAATTCAAGGGCTTTATCGCGAGGAAGAGGACTGGGAGTTGTGGCCGTGTTCGGGGGAAGGCGCAGACGGGGAAATCCAGTGAATGGAGCAGAGGGGATCCAGGAAGCCGGGGGCCAGGGATTTCAACTTGAAGCGGGAGCCAAAGGGAAAATCTAATGACCAAAAAAAAACAAGTGAGAAGGCCAGGATGAGGGGAATGGAGAGGGACAGAGGACCAAGGGAGACAAAACACACTTGGAAACACTCAATCAAGACCCAGGTTTTTATACAGGTGCAGGTGAGTGGTGGCAAACCGTGAGATGAGCAGCAGCTGAAGAGGTGTAGAGGCGGGAATCCAAAAGCAGGTCAGCCACGCCCAGCCAGGGAGTTTTAGGTGTGAGGATTTTGAGTTCTTGTCAATTTCAAAGCATTACACGCCTATAATAGCTTTGGAGTTTTAGCCATGATATCGAGTTATGTTGTGAAATATCTCAACATCTATAATATAAATTGGGAACATATTTGGTAGACATCTTAATTATGCCCAGACAATATATCCAAATGACTTTGGGTTACCATGAGGTTGGCATTTATGGTTTTGAGTCTCATGTCTCCTCCCTCATGATGAATTGAAATAACTTGAGTGATTCCCTTACTTTTAATTATACATCTTTTCAATACTTTCTGACCAAATGTGTTAAAAAATATTGCCATACCAGCCATACTTAGCTGTAATTTGATATTTGATTAGACATATAAGCATGTTATCATGCTCAACATGAACATAGTAAACAATTATACCTGCTTGTGATACTATGAGTACATTAGCATTACCAAAGCTAGCTCAAATCACCAATGTTTACTTTATCAAAAAGCAGCTAGCTGGGCAGTAGACTTTTACTGTTTTACTAACTGTTGTACAGACAAAGAAAAGCCATTACAAGGCAACAGCACTCTGGACTTCATTAATGTTGTCCTATTTGTCAATAGAAATAACGGGGAATCAATTCATTGTGGTGACATCTGTTTGGTGATTTTTAAATCAGCTGCTGTTCGGACACTATGACTCATCGTGTCAAGTAGTAGGCAGCGAAGACGGAGCAAACAGAGACATCAGCACTAAGGGGGGGCTGGGGTGCTGGGTGTGGGACGAGGCTGCCATCCCATGCATAAACATGAGAGAAATGGCGCAATCAACACAAAAGCTCATGGGAGAGCTACTATTACCAGAAGCCAAAGCCAAAAGAAGTGATGGCATTGATACTGTTTGTGTTGGACAGCATTCAAAACCTCTGTGCCCTAGTGAACAACACTGTCCAGTCTAATTGTTTAGTTTTCTCTCCAGCCTTTCTACTGCCAATACCCTACCATGGGTGTGATTGACTCCATAAAATCAAAATGTCCTCTTTCTTGTCATTTTCAATAATTGCACACAAACAGCACAACTGTATTTGCCATAACAAAGATGTGGCAAACATTTCCTTTCGCGACATCACAATCACAAGGCTTTCAAATGATGGCCGCATTGTTTGGTTGTGAACAAAAGTGTTTTACACAATTTGATTTCTGACTCACACAAGTCTGTGCAAGCGTAGCTGTCAGGATGCAACAAAGACGAGTTGTCACAGCCTCTTTTGAATGAACCATTCCATTGTTGTAGACAGAGAACAGTTTGCTTAGACTGTTAGAAGTGACTACAAAAACTACTCTAAATGATGCTTAAATGTATCATGAACCCCTGTTCTGCACACTTCTATTGTTCCTTAAAGTAGTTCTGATGCATATGGTTGCTTTAATTAATACCACTCACTTTGTATTCATATTCTGCATCTAAGGAGAGTGTTTTTTGCATATGGAAATAAAGCTGTCACCACTGCTGCTGAGTGCTCTCTAAGCTGACAGCTTTGCTTTACAGGAATGTGCTGATCTTGGTGTGCATATATTTGTGGCCACTAACCTTTGTTAACCCTGTTCATTATGCGGCATCAGCGGTAACTAACCTTGAGGCTGTAGCATGTAAGTAAACACAGCAGTCATTATCGCACCTTAGGAACACGTTTATTGAGTGTCAAGCAATAATTAAGACTCAAATTGATGGAGAGGCAAAAACTAGCGCTTGCATGGGCAATTTACACACGTCACGGGTTTATTACGTGCACCTACAGTAGATGGTGTAAATGTAAAGCAATTTAAAAGTAAGTAATGAGATGTTATGCTCAGTTTATTTTTATCAGAAGTATTGATACAGGACAGAGTTGATTTATAGTGTTGATTCATGTCAGTTGGTGTTTACGTGTACTGCATTGTATCGGTGTCAAACCCAGTTTAAGTGCGATGGGGTTTTGCCTGAATGTGCACCACTGATGCCACAATACAGTCTAGGTACATGTTCTGCTCATCTACTGGAAAATCACTCAGGAAGTCAGAGCTACCGAGCACAGCCCTATCTTAGGGGTTTCACCAACTAATCGACTAGTCGACTAGTCGACTACCTTTACCACTAGTCGGCGCTGTAGGCCCTAGTCGACTAGTCGTGAAAAAAATGGAGGTAAACGAGGTGCTGCAAAATGCTACAAAACACGTCCGACATTCTTATGTATGGCAGTACTTCAAGGACGTGTTTTGTAGCATTTTGCAGCACCTCGTTTACCTCCATTTTTTTCACGACTAGTCGACTAGGGCCTANTATAAAAAAAAAATAATTTGAAAATAGAATTTTTATGACGTCGGCATGACCGGCGGAAGTTACACTTAGAAACCTATGAGGGCGCTGGACACAGGTGTGTAATGTACATTTTGAGGATGGAAGGTCAATAGGCGGCGTCAGGGGGGCGCTAGGGGGTGCTGCAGGTCCCCCTAGGATAGCCATAGCACCCCCTAAGCACCCCCAAGAAATGTATGTCTTTTTTATTTTTATGTGTGAAATTTGAAATAATGATTGATTCGAAAATGATATGCTACAGTACAAGTACGTCTGGGTCTCTGTGTTTCATTCAAGCTCGGCTCTGTGTGTGTGTGTGAAACGAGCCATTTTGTGTGCGTGCGAGAGAGAGAGAGAGCGCGCACCGGTACCGAAGGTTGTTGTTGTTATCATTTTCTTTTTTTAAAGGAATGCTCACGTTCATATTGATGTATTTCAATAAATGTTAACTTGGCCCATTACGTGACTATTTGTGACGGGGGGGAGACTTTTTGTTTTTCTCCAAATAACCAGAACCACTGCTTTAGGACATGTTTGTCTTCAAAAGGCTTTAATAAAACTATATGCTGTTATTTTCTCCAAAATCTATTAACACAATTTAGGCCTTAAAATATAAAACACCCTACCAAAAAAGGATGATTTTGTCTTTGAGAAACACAATTCAAAGATGTTTTATTGGATCCATAGAAAACTCGGAAAATATCGTAGGAGACAGCACATCTTATTTCAAACTGGCACATTTTGTTGGCATCGATATTATAAAACAACTCAATATATGTAAACTAATACTAAGTGTCTAATCCTAAAGGACCAGTCTGCGGGATGGCGGTAAATGTATTGGCATAAATTGAGTTTAATATTGAATAACTAAGACTTGTTGCTTTTTCACTTTTTATGCAGTGGATCTTTTTTCCAAAGTCAGCCTGTTGCACGTACGTGATTCTTCAGTAGCCAGACGAAGAAACCCTGGCTCTTGAAAGCACTTTTTTTTTATGTTTTTAGGTTACAACGTCCAATCAAGGTCCTCCAACACACTCAGAAAGGGAGGGGTAGCCGAAAAGAGTATTCAGTATTATATATATATTGTATTTTACGGTTCTTTCTTAATCTCACCCAGAATCCACGAGTTGAGTTCCTGTCTCTAAATGTTTTTATTTCCAAGAATGGTGTGTGTTTACTTTTTCTTTTAACGTTTGGTCTTTTTTACTCGGTATGTCACCCAGTTGACAGTCAGTCAATTTATTGTTTTTCCCGCGCTTATCAAATCAACTTTCTTTCAGACTTTTTTTTAAAGCAGGTCAGTGCAATTCCTCCAGGGAGTAAAGCACATGTTGAATGAACATATTGGAGTAAACATTGGAGTTTATTGGTTTGAGGGAAGCTGAGACACGCATCACTCATCACATCTCACAACTCATGAAGTCGTTTAGAAAACCGCTTCATGCAGTCATGCAGAATATATGAGCTCATATTAACACCATTATACCATGTCTAATAAAGCTTTAAACACTGCTTCCTCAATTTCAATATATCTGAATGACTCTACCACAATTAGACCACTTGATTTAGCACAAGTTCACATGTGTTGACCTCGCTCATTAGCACAGATACTGCATCACAGATCCAGGGAATCACTTCATTTATGTTGCCTAGAAACAGGGATGGGCTGATCCAACCCACAGACCAAACTCCCCTTGCACTCTGTGTGTGCCTTGGTCACATAAAAGAGATGTTATTATATATCCGACCTTCAGGGGCAACCAATGAACCATTACCCACAACACATTTGTGCATAGTTCATATCCACTTTAGCTTTCAAAGCTCCCTGTTGTTCAGCTTCTCATTAAAAAGGTGTCCAGTGCTTATGCAGTCCCTTCATTAACTGGGAAGGGATAAGAGGAGCAGGAGATCAGTTCCACTTGTTTACTGATATTGCACTTCACAATCAAACTGCAATCAAACTCCTGCAGTGTGTACATGGTCCACACTGAGACATCTTCTGACACTGCTTTATACATTGTGTCTTGTTCTTTTGAGACATAAATGATTGCAAAAAAAAAAAAAGGGATTTTATTGTTGTTTAATGTTCAAAAACTGCTCTGATTGGTTCGGCTGATCAAACTAATAGAGATGTCCCGCCCCTTAGCTTATCGCTAGAATTTGTTGGAGCGCTAGTGGGTGTCACAAAGTGATGTCTATTATGTTATGGAGGTGTTTCAGGCAGGGGGGAGTGTGTGGAGGGATTCAAGCCTTTGCAGAACATTTACATGCACAAAAACCATTAAAGAACCCCAAAAAGCATAATAGGGACTCTCTTGCTCTTGCTGAAATGTGCAACCAATTAGGACCTTTCAACAATTACAAGTACCTTTACAACAACCCTGCTGAATAAATCACCCTCATATTGGTAGTTAGCAGAGGACAAACTGTTTGCTGGGTTTGATTACCACCGTGGGTAGGCATTAAAAAATAGTTTCACCCTTCCTTACTGGAGTGATAATGAGAGTGTAATCGTGCAGAACAGCATTAGGCTGTAAACGTCTGCACTTACACCTGAATGCAGTGGCCAATTTGGGTGTTTCTATATTATTTTGCCTATTCCCTCATCCCCCTGGCAGTTGTTGAGATAAAATAGTACGCTTCTCATCAGTGAACGAAACTGACATGGGAAATTAGTTTCCTCTTTTTCTCCTGCTGACTTTCCTTTTCAGCAATGTTGGTGCTTTCGGAAAAGTCATTAGACGTGAACTTGTGACACTGTATGCTTCTATTTTCTGCACCAGTTTTAGTAATGTCTCCAGTAAGTTCCCCCAAATGAAAAAATCACAACATGCCAAATGAAATACAAATATATATTACTTAATAAACTAGTGACTGATTTATCCTGCATGTGTCAATCTTTTAAAGCTGTGTTGTGTTTTTTTCAATTTGTTATGTAATTGATGGCATGCAGTATTAACAAAAAGTCACACTTTTCATTTTTAACTTGTTAACGCGCAAATCAGCCAAATTCTGTGAAAGCAAACAGCTCTCAAACACTCACGGTTTCTCATAAGAAGCTCATTAATAACACCGCTGTGCTGCCAGTGGCACAGAATCACAGTTATCTCTCCTGGCAGAGGTGATGAACTGCTTTTTCATTAATAGGTTGGCACCAAGGATTTCCACTGGAGTAATCTCAAATCTCAGCCGCTGCAAAGGCGTCAAAAGTGTGGTGACACCCAAGCGTGTATTTATGGTGGGGGAAGACGATAAACAGGGAAGGAAAAGTGATAAACTCAAATAAAAAAACAACTAAATCATGATAAAGAAACTGAATGACAAGAGGAGGAAACCGGGAAAACAGAACAACTCATGCATGGAAGGACTAGACGTATATTAATGAAATCTTTCCCTGATGATATTTTCTTAGGATGCTCAGGATCAGGAGAATTGTGTGGTTGAATTACAGCCAAGAAGAATGTTAAGGCACACATGTTAAGACCTGGTGTTGATGTCCATCTTTGACTATAAAGGTCAAACAGTTATTACATCCACACTGATCTCTACAAACAGGAATCTGCATACGAATGCAGACCGATAGCCGATAGGTTTGGAGATTTCCCACCACAGTATTAAGATCAAAATCTGCAGCACTCTCACCTCGAGACCGGCTAATCCCTGGAGTTGCAGACAGATCTAAATACATGTTTTAGTTACCTCTCAGATCTAAAAACTGAAACTCTAGTATATCACATGAATAGTACATAAATCGGAAGTCTTTTGGCAGATGATTCAAGCTGATGAAATCTAGATTCTGTGAGGATCAGAGATACTGAAATTCAATGAAATGTAGAAGAATTGAAGCAATGGAAAACACTAAATAAACTATTGTGGCATTAAGAGAGAGACCTTTCACTAAGGTCAATGATGCATTCACGCTATTCTTCAGACTTCAGTGTGTTCATGAGCTTTGAGAGTTCATTTAGAAAATAAAAAAGCTACAAAGAAGATGTCTTGCCTATTACTGCACAAAGCCATCAGAAATATATTGTTTTCGAGGTATAGTCAGAAATGAATTTGTCCTAGTATTTCGACACCACTTGAAAGCAGCACAACATATATCAATAATGAAACACAGTTTGTCTATTGCAGAGATTTGTATCTATTCCAAAATGTTATGCCTTCTTTCTTGACAAATGCTACACCCTTAAACCAAGAAAATCTGGCCTGTTATTATTTCCAAAACGCTGAAAAACGAGAGAACTAATCCTCCATCGAAGAGGAAATACAATGTTGCACAAAAGTGACAGTATTTTTCAGCCAATATCAATTCATCTTTGGATAAGTTTGAATTCAGAGATCCTTGTTCCAATATTTCCTCCTAATTTGTTTCATCGATTACAAATATTTTTTTTAAAACCTAGAATATAAAATTCTCTAAAAAGTGTATGGAAAATCTATCTATTCATCAAACATGCTGTACCAGTTTGAATATGAAGACATAATTACTATGATCAAATTGTCTGAACACCAGGGACATAATTTGTCACTTCTCCATCATGTAAGCAGCCTGAGCATAAAAGCTAACCTGACATGTCTTTGTGCGTGAGAGGCAGCCATTAGCGACATAATGGAACAGGCTCAATTAACTTTGTTCTTTTCATATTATATATAGATATTGCTTTAAAATAAATAAAGATGTGGTTCTGTACTGATGTAACAAACTAATGTGTTATATCACAAAGAACACGGAACGATAAAGAGGTGTGAAATGTCCTTGTAGCACTATGCTATACAATTGTAATTATCGATGAATAAATAGCTAAATTAATTCATACAATATTTGAAAGTTGCATACCCAATATATACCCTCTATTTCACTGAATGACAAACAAGTTTTTGAGATATAAAGAGATGCATTTCACATAGATGGCTTTGGAAAAAGTAATACATTTTGGATAGGATGTATTCTTTGTAACAAAATAATTCAAAGATAAATGCTGGCCAGAAGAAGAGTCTTTCACTTCTGCACACTGCAATACATACATGTGATCAGTAAAAATTAGATAAAAAAATTAATAATTTGAATGCATCATGGTCCATTTAAAAGTTATAATGCACGCAATTACATTTTTTGGGATCATTTTTGGTTTGTGAGCAGCATCTAAATGTATATAGATAAATGTTACGTTTACTATGCTATTTCATTACAATGCGACAAGACATACGATAAGATGGGATACAATGTGTTACATACGATATGATACGAAGCAATACCATAGGCTGATTCTGCGTTCTTAATGCAATTCTGAATATGCAATTTGAAATTGCCAAATAAATGCAGATAAGTAAAATAACCTCTGGATAAATGGATAGCTGAATACAATTCTAAAACTAAAATACTCAAGTAAAGTACCTCAAAATTGTTCTTATTATAAAGTACCAGAATGAATGGTTTTATATGTTAACCATCACTGGAAACGCTTTTTATTTCAAATGATAACATGGATTTGATTTAAGGTATAGTGCAGCACTTTGAACAGTAACAGAAAACAAATAAATTGTTAGCGAGCACGTTTCATATTTATTTCCTCCTGTCATTTTTTCTTTTCTTCCTGCTCTGCCCTAAAGGGATCCATGAGGGCCAAAGTCAGCCTCATCCGTCTCCGCCTGTTTATCCTCTCGGACTGGTTGTAAGAATACATTATCTCACAGCCTCAGACTGAACGCCTGTGTTTCACCTCACAGTTGAACAGAGGTGAGCAATGTGTCGTTTTCACAGAGCACAGGGATAATCACAGGTGTCGTTATACTGAGTTATGTGGACGATTATTTCAACAGAATAGTGCTTCGGGAATGTGTTGATGTAGCATGAAATTATCAAATTACTGGCAGGTTATTATAGGCATCATTTTCTCCAAGTGTTAACTGTTTCAAAAAGGTTATCACTGATAATTATTATCAGTGTTATTACTTTTTCCTAGAACATCCAGTGTTTAAATAGACATACTCACTTTGTATTAAGCAGCCACACTACCATGTTTGTTCATGTTAAACGTAATAAAAAGTGTTACTTCTTAAAATATTATTTTTTTCCATCTACCTATGACTCAGTTTAGATGTAAATTAAACTCAGAATAAAAAGTTAGTGTGTAAACTTTCCAAAAATGTGACTCTGCTAACATTTCTTTTAAATATTGAACCATATTTTCACACAATCAGAACTATGTTACAACCTGAATTATGAAAGCCTCAGTGAGGATTTTTTTACCAAGTGTTATTATTGCTCTTGGGGCATGAAAAACAAGATTTGAACTTGTTTTTTTTAATCTAGTTTTTTCAAAGAGATATTTATATGTCCACTCAGGTGGACAGTATGCATTCAGGGTTTGAACTGAAGAGATGTACATTTTGAAAAAATGATAAATAAAGATGTGCAAACTTAAAACTTTACATCATAATAACATAAGTACATTGATTTACGGCCCAAAAAGATATTGCAGATGAAGTATTTTCAAGAATAACCAGGGCCAGGGGCCAATTTGACGCCCCACGCACAGTTATTTGATGAGTGCTAGTGGAGCCTCGCAGCGGCGAAACCGTGCCGCGCCACCCTAATTGCGCCACATAAGCGCATAGGTGCGGCCCCCCTCCGCAAGGTGTGCCCCCCTCCACAAGGTGAGGCCCCACACAGTCTGCATGATCTGCCTGTAGGGAGGGACGGCCCTGGGTACAGCAGCAGCAGTACCAGTATTCATTGTAGTTGAAATATAGCCAGTGATGCATGACGTCCACTGTAGTGGACAGGTGGTTAATCATGATTTCCTGCAAACATAAAATCAATACTTTGATAATTTATGAATTATGTGATTCCTTAGTTGTTACTTGATGTCACCACATTTTCTGCAGGGGACGCTTTCCATAAAAGGATTGGCAAGATATAGATGGGTGACTTAGTCCATGTGGCTTTCTGTCGTCCATCTTGGTTTAGAGACATGTATCATGCACTTACACTGACTTTCCACTGAGTGGCAGTGTATGGGATGATGCAATAGGGTCCTATGTAGTGGCTGATGGTGCAACTATGCAAAAAAAAACAATGCATATACAAGACAACACTTTTTGAATAGCTGTCCACTGTAGTGACCTCTATGCATGAAAGGGTTCATAATGTCTCTCTCTGGGTACTGTGGGAAGTATTGTATTACATGTTTACTGCCAAATTGTAAGGCAGATCTTTAACAATAATGATTTTGCAAAATATATTTTATTTTTACACATTTGCCATAAAGAGAGAAATATATGGCCCTTCAAAACGACACAAACACGCTTTTTACCCTCCTGACTATTTACAGAAGATCGTCCTTTGGCGTTGCTTTCGAAAATGTTATAACTTACTTTTGCAGAACAGTACAAGAAAAGGAAATTAAACTTTGACTTTACTGTGTTTATGATTTGGTAGCACGAAACTGATCCTAACCTTGAGTCAAATAACTTTTTGTTTAGAGCTGTCAATAGCAATCAGCAAGAGAACATTTGTCCTTAAAAACTGAATCGGTTAATAATGCAGCTTTGGCAAAGAATGCACTCTGAGAACTTTCTGGTGTTAATCAGTAATTTGTTTAATTTCACAGATCTGTAGTCAAATCTTTTCCGCTGGAATCAGGATCCTCCACACTTTCTCATTTACTGTACCAGTAGTGCATAGAAAAATGCTTCAGGCAAGGATGCTCTGCTAAATTCAATACTCTCAAAGCTCTCACTCTCAGCAGATCCAAATTGGGTGTCACGGTAACAAGGTGAATCCACACACAAAGCCCCGACAGATATTAAAGCAAACTGGTGCTCACAACAGTCAAAACTGTGCTTTGCCCTTGGTTCTTTTTTTCTAACATAAGCGAGTGCTGCCTACTGGAAAGAATCATCATGTTCCTGGCCACGAGTCCTCGCATTTTGGGTCTGTTTGCTGTATTTTGTTCTAATGATTTCTACTAAAGTACCAGAAGCACGACTGCAGTTGGAGAAGACCTTGGGAATAGATCGTTAATCATCCTTATTTGGCTCTTTGGTGAACCATCAGTTGTAATAGTACAGAACAGACTGGTCTAACACTTTTGGATAAACTCCCTGAAGCAAGCTAAACATCCTTAACTTAATCCTATATTTCAGGGTATTAAAGAGGCAACCCTCTGGCAAAAGAAAAAGTATATTATAAATTGTTAAAAACTGAAATAAGACTCTAAAACGAAGCATCACCAATATCCCTTTAGTTAAGACACACCAGTTGTTAATTCCTTATTTGCCTTTCCAAGCATGTAGCTCGCCAGGCAGCTGAAATACAGTCTACAAACATGTGAATTGGATCTAAAAATAGCACTCACACACCCCTTTGGGACTGCCAAGGAAATGGTCTGTGTCCGTAAGTGTTAGTAAAGCACACAAGCAGGCGATTGGATGGGTAAAAGGAATGAGTTTAAGACATGTGTGCTCTACATGTTTAAGCACATGGCCCTTAACTCAGTCAGCGGTGAACAAGGAAGCGCTTTTTCTCCTTAGTTAATGAACTGGTAAAAACAATGGTGTCTAAAAGAGATGACTACTCAGGGATTCCTTATGTTATGGGTACGTTTGGTGGTTCAGACAAACCATCAAAGTAATGTTGTTGACGCTAGAAAACCATTGTGACTTGTCTTTTTCTGTATTCTTGGTCTGCTGCCTTCATGTTATTTAGCACACAAGTTTATTTTACTGTTAATTAATAGGAGCGTAATTTACACAATAAAGTTCATGTGTATTGAAGAAGATCTGAAACTAACAATTGAGACAATACACTTACCAATCAAATGTTTAATGTGATCAAATCAGAAGTGGTCAACTTCCTCATAGACTTCTATACACTCTGACTTGCATTCACTGTTGGGTATTAGGGAAAGTATTAGGCACTTTTAAGCCACTCCCAAATTTGATTCATTTTTCAGACCTGATGGAACTCAGATTTCCCTTTTTACTAATGTGACAGGAACTTTTTGATTCCAATAGAAGTCAAATGAATATCATGCAAATTGGCATCAATTACCTTTTGCTATTAGTCATTGGTTTAAATGAATCTATCCGGAGTGACATATAGTGGCACCCTTTCAAACACTTAACAGTAACATGTCATGTCCTTATTACTCTGGACATTTGAGGAGGGCTTAAGTAAACCTTCTGCTCTTTGATTCTGAGTTAACCATTCTGCTGTCATACATTTAATAACAGTGTTTTACTAAGTCAAGCACGAGTGAAACGATGAGAGAATTGCTTGTAAAGTGGAGCAAGAAGTACATTTTTCGATTTCATGTTGCATACAACTTTAACCTCCTGCAGTTTATTTTGTATTTGTTGAGTACAACACCAACAGCCATACTTTGTACAATGTGCTCCTGAGGCTCACAAATTAATTGTAAGGAAATGTTGAGCTCTACTTCTTACTGAAATGTAATGGATATTTTTTTTTAATACATTGATTCAAATGAATACGTCCAGTGTTCAAGTGCTCAGAGTTGGTCTAAAGTTTGAAAATGATTGTTTTTATTGTTCCAGTTCTGCCATTCTCGAAGTACAAAAATACAGTGATCTCATTTTATATATCAAGGATCAAAGTGCTGTTAAAAGTTGAAAAATAAAGACGAAGGATTTTAGAATTTTTCTTGCATGCTTCAGAAATGTGCGGACGGGTTTAAAATGTTACTTGGCAGCTTAATGTTTCTGTAATACCTTCAAAGGAAAAAAATACAATGCTTTGATTCACTGCCTGCCTGTTTCACCTTGTTCTTTTCAACTTTGTCTCCAGTGTAACAGCTCAGATAGGGCTGTGCTCGGTAGCTCTGACTTCCTGAGTGATTTTCCAGTAGATGAGCAGAACATGTACCTAGACTGTATTGTGGCATCAGTGGTGCACATTC
>NW_011348630.1:432120-433575 GCF_000735185.1 Notothenia coriiceps
GTGATTGGTTGTTGGTCGCGTTGCTCGCAAAAAATCGCCAAGCTTCAGACACGCCCAGCTTCAAGATTTTTTGATGCCTGTAGTGTAGACGGGCCGTAAGGTTTCTAAGTGTAACTTTCGCCGGTCATGCCGACGTCATAAAAATTATCTTTTCAAATTCTTTTTTTTTACATTTTTTTTTGTTATAACAATTGTTCCTCCTGGTCTCTGGCGCCTCCCCTGTCATCCCCCCCACTTTGAGAAACACTGTCCTAAAGTGATGTCACTTGAGTCAGTGTTAAGACTACACGTTTTAATATAGAAACAAATGCGGGGTTGAGTTAGAAACATGCAAATACTGTACAGCAAGCTGTCAAAAAAAGAAAGAAAAAATGAATATTTTGAGGGTGATACACTGTGAATAAAACTAAATGGGATCATATTGATTTATTCAAGCTTGAGTCAATAAGCTTAGTCATTAAAAAAGCAGGTTTTAGGGAAAGTATGATATCTTTGGGGTTTATTCTCTTTTTTGTTGTTGAGCTGTGGGACAATTTGGAATCTACCAACACTGACAGGAAAAAGATAAAAAATGTCTGATGTTATTTGATCCGGCAATAAACCGCCTGTCTGCTCCTTTCAGTTATGTGTATTTTGTGAATGGGCAATCAATTATTTTTATCTGATGGGTTCACCATTCCTCCTTTGGCAGACTTTCCTTTAAATTCTACCTTTCATAAGCAGAGCTCACACTGACAGACTGATCGACAGCTTCTATAATAAAAGCTAACAGGTATGTGGACGGACTAGATCTATTCTGATCACTAAGTGTCCTCAGTGTTTGTTAGGAAATCCCAAATTATTCTTTAACCCTCCCCAGAAAGGGTTTAATCCTTTATAATACCCTGGCCTACATGTGTACATATTAGGGAAATTGGGGCACTGGGTGGATTATCTGTGGTTTATAAGTGCCAGCTTCATTTCATTATCCTGTGACATGTTGGCAGCTTTCTGGATGCAACTTTCTGGGAACACTAAACATTTGGAAAGAGTAAGTAACACTTTAAAAAAATGTTTTACCTTGAGTGCAAAGTATTCTAAAACATAGTCCTACATCGATCAAACTTGGTCAAAAGCTTTTAATCATATCGCTAAATCGCTTGTCACTCAATCCAATAGCTGTTGAGACATCACACAATGAATAATAAAACCTATTGATTGTCATTTGGGATGCATCATCAGGAAACCGTAATTGATTGAAACGAACGTTATCCTAGTTCAGCATGCAAATGTCAAGACAATTACCTGGAAACAGAAAAAAGGTTGACCTGCTGGTATCATTAAATGAAAGGTCAAGGGATGAACAAACTCATTAGGATTCATCCACTGGGGACCATGAATGTTTGTACAACATCTCTGGGACTAAAATGGTAGAAAAGCCATTGTTGTTGTCTTAACCCTTCTATTGTCTTCGTT
>NW_011348630.1:433605-434234 GCF_000735185.1 Notothenia coriiceps
TTCATCTTAATTATTGGATTAAGGCTGGTTTATTTAACCCTCCTGTTGTCTTCGTGTTCCCCCCTTTACTTTGGTGTTTGCGGCCAAATTTGACCGGTCCTGTTTTAACTGCTACTACATTATCACAAAAACCATTAATCATCACCACATTTCATTTAACATCCTTTCAAACTGTAAATATTGTATCAGACTACTGGTATACATAAATATACAAAGAATAGACACTGAACATGTATTGCGTGTGCCAGGTGTGATCCAAGTGGGGGGATGGGCACACACGAGCTGGAAATGTTTCAAATTGTTCTGTGTGTGTGTGTGTGTGTGTGTGTGTGTGTGTGTGTGTGTGTGTGTGTGTGTGTGTGTGTGTGTGTGTGTGTGTGTGTGTGTGTGTGTGTGTGTGTGTGTATCTTATCCAGATGGTTACTAATTCCTTTTCTTTATGGCGGGAACACCATGGGTGTTACAAAGTTGACTAAATCATCCAAAATTCAATGAAAGTGGTGATCAGCAATTGTATATGTTCAAATGTCTACTGTGAAGGATATCATAAAGCCTTAATGCAACCGAATGTAAAACAAAAAAGTTATGATTGATGAAAGTAGTAAATCGGTCATATTTGACCCGAACAC
>NW_011348630.1:434274-439624 GCF_000735185.1 Notothenia coriiceps
AGCATTGTCCACATCGAATAACAGCAATGCCAATATCCTGAAGCACCTAACTAATGTACATAGGGCTATAAAACTAGTCGCCAAAGACCCCACCGTCTCAACCACCGGCAGTGACCCAGATGTAGCAACACCATCTAAACAGCCAAAAAACGACTTCACATGTCACCCAGAGTCAACTAAACAGATTGATTGCCAGGTATGTTGTTGAGGACATGCTGCCCATCGCAACGGTCGAGTCTGTTGCCTTCAGAGAACTAGTCAGCAAAAAACAACAGAAAAACTTGCATTTGTATTGTTATTATTTTTAAAGTAAAGTAAAGTAACTTGTTACTAGTTACTTTTATAATTTAGTAACTAATAAAGTAACTAGTTACTTTTTTGAGAGCAGTAACTATAACTATTACTAGTTACTTTTTAAAAGTAATTTGCCCAACACTGGATATCACCATTAGATTCAGAAACCTGAAACATCATTCGGGACTCCGGTACCGCACATTACTTTTTTTTTTATAATATTTTTTTTTTAAGTGAAACATCCGGGGCTTTTCAGAAAACATCCGGGGCTTGAGCCCAACTAGCCACCCCCTAGCGCCGCCACTGGTGGTCATGTTTGACCGGGAACACAATGGATGTTTCAAAGTTGACTAAGTCATCCAAAATTCAATGAAAGTGGTGATCAGCAATTGTATATGTTCAAATGTCTACTGTGAAGGATATCATAAAGCCTTAATGCAATCGAATGTAAAACAAAAAAGTTATGATTGATGAAAGTAGTAAACCGGTCAGATTTCACCTGAAGACAACAGGAGGGGTACAAGGGACTTTGTGCTGATATAAACAACACTCTTCTCTTAAAGGGGCACAATTATGCTTGTTGGGGTGTCCTCTTACCTGTAGTGTGTTATATAGGTTTTAGTAAATGGTCTGCAAAAGCTAAAAAAAGGGAGTTTCTCTCCCAAATATTTTGCATAGATTGTTTTAGGGGTGTAACATCAATTTCATCCAATAACCCAATATAACATGCCTTTCTAAAGTCAAATTGCATTTTATTCTGTTGAATGTCTCTTTGGTAAATTAATAAAACAGTTTGTTTGGTTGATGTTTGGAGAAGAACGACTTTAGGAAAAGCTGAGTGTGTTGTTCAGAGTTTGTGGATCTTGTGATGTTTAACAAGCTGATGTTTTTTTATTTGGTTTCCGATTTCGTTTTTTTCTCCAAGGAAAGAACACAGGATAAGTGATTTACAGAGCAGACATGTTCACTGTGGTAGACCAAAAACAGCAACTTAATTACTGTTGGTCTAAAAGTATTACATTTCATGATTGTCTTTTGAAAACAGAAAAACGAAGCAGAGGCTTTGGTGGCGCTGGCGGTGGGTGGGCATGAAACTTTAATGAGTGAGGGGTGGTAGGATATCAGTAAATTCAAGTTAAGTGCATTTTCTTTTTTCGGAGACATGCAAAAGTTGTCTTAACGTACGGCATCTCAAAATGAGGAGCGATGTAGAGATCCAAGAGGACTTCCTGGTGTCCTGCTGGGCTCCTCTCTTCACTGTGTTTAAATATTAAAGCCCTATTGAGTTCAGAGTTTTCCTTTCTATTATGCCAACAAATTCATTCAGAGTACGTTTAGTGGTCGTTTATCCGAGGCACCGAGATATCTTAGATCTGACTGGTGTTCCATTAAAGTAAAAATCTTTTCAAACGACCCAATTTACGCAGGTTGAACGAGGGTTTATTGAAGATAAATTACAGCGTCACGGCAGGTGATTTCTCTGCCAAATGACATCTTGCCCTGTCCATTATATCGACATGATAATATAAAAGTAGGTTATATGCTAAAACATTGCATTTAATAACTAAATAACACGACTACATGTTCAAAAACTTGTTTTGATCTACACTTGCAGACATCCAGCATCTTACTGGCATAGTTAAAATCTTTCGGAAATGCACACTCAAAGCTGGTTTATGGCACTATTATCTGTTGTAGATAATAACAGAAACATCACCTTAGCATAGTCCAATTATATCAATATCATCAATACCTGGAAACCTAAAGACATTTAACGCAAGTGTATCACATGACCCAGTTTGACCCCAACTTCCTCCCGTAATGACAACGTTGATTATTACCATGATTTGCATGACAGTGAAAAGGCAAAGACGGTGAGAGAAATCTGTGCAGCACACACACAGAGGGTTATCATAATGTGTAAACTATCATGCGAGAATATGGAATCACAGCAGCTTTGTTGATGCTTCAGAAAACTGTCTGAATTCACGCCAATACAAATAAAATATACAACAACAGTGGTGTTAATTCAAATGATATTCAAAGAGTATATTAGGGCTGTCCCGAATACCATTTTTCGGGCTCCGGATATTCTGTAGTAATCAGCAGCGAACCGCTTCAACACGTGTATTTTGGTGTATTCACGGCATTCATTTTGTTATTCTACTACAGTATTGTTGTTTTATAGTTATTAACCCAATTTGTGTTCTTTGAAATCGAAAAGGATATCGCATTGTGTTTGTTACTTTCGTTGCAGTTGTATATTTCTTAAGTGTAATTTGGCTTGGCTTCCTATTTATGGACATGCTTTTATTTTGAAGGAGAGGTAGCGTCGTTGACAGGAAGTTGTTATTGCCATGGAAACAACGTAACGGAGAAAAGTAATATCTACACATAAAGACGGAGAAAGTAAAGTAAACGATAACGTTTATGGTTAAGTTTGAGCACCCCCCGAACAAGCTCTTAAGTTGATATTGGAGATTTCAATAAATTCAATTTGAAAAAAAAACAAACAAAACGAATATCCGAATAACGAAATTGAAACCCGAATAGTACTCCAACGAACGAATATTCGGATATTCGAATATTCGGGTACAGCCCTAGAGTATATATCATTCCCAATCTGTCGTGCCAACGTCTTTTCTCACATAGTGTCTCTTAAAACAGAATACACAACAATGCACCATTTGTGATGTGCATGTGTTTAGAGTGGATGTAATGTCCTCCTCTTTATCGCAGCGCAGCGCTTGGATGCAGCATGTATATTGTTATTTGTCAGCCTGTTGCAAAGGCTGTAAAACAGTCATTAAGTCTTATAGGGAAACCATAAACAAGGGGTCAGATCGAGAGATATATGACCGTCATAACAAGCGCGATCATCCTCTCTCTGCTCGGTAATAATTCATGCCGTCGCTCCGTCTGTCTGACACTCACACCCCTGATCCCCTCACAGAGCTTTTTGGCAGCACTTCTTGTTAAAATTTGACCCAGGTTTTGCCCAATAAGAGGCTTGTTAAAGTTTACCCTGGAAGTGGATGTATGCTTGTTAAATCTCTGTCCCTCTGCAGCCATCATTAGGCAACAGAAATGTTAGTTTGGAGCCTCCATGGTGTCTTTTTTTTCCTCCATATATGCTCAGCAAAACAAAGGGCTTGCAGCACGCTGTGAGGAGGGCACGGCTCCATCAAAAGCAGCACATTGGAGTCTGAATTATACAAAATGTGGGACAGCTGTTGAAGGCAGAGCCGTAGATCTACTGCTTAATACTGAAGTTAATGAAAGGAAAAATAACTACTTGTTGCGAGTGCAGTTTTCATTTTCCCAGGGTTTTCCATTCCTAGAAATGAAGTCAGAATTCAACAGGATTGGATGAAGCAGCTGCACAATCTAAATCCATTCAATGAAACTTTATTCTAGAGGTTTGTTTGATAATTCACCATGTTGTTGTTTTTGGTCACTTTTGACATATTCTTTAATATTTGAACCCATAAATACAAATGAAATATAATATCAAATAGCATTACTATTATTATTATTAGTCATTTGAACTGTGACATCACTCTGTACCACTCACGCTTCTATTGGCTAGCGCTCCATCACATTGTACGTGATAGGCTAAGGGTGCGGGACATCTCGAGGTTGACCAATCTCAACAGAGCCGGCCAGCTAACCAATCAGAGCAGACTGGGCTCTGGTTTCAGACAGAGGGTGAAAAGAGGTGCTGCAGCACAGACAGTATGAGAACAATAAAGAGCTTTCTGAACATTAAAGCATGGAGACATGTAGAGACACTACATACTGATATACACCTGAACATCAGCAGGAGAGGACTCTTTAAAGTAGAGACACTACATACTGATATACACCTGAACATCAGCAGGAGAGGACTCTTTAAAGTAGAGACACTACATACTGATATACACCTGAACATCAGCAGGAGAGGACTCTTTAAAGTAGAGACACTACATACTGATATACACCTGAACATCAGCAGGAGAGGACTCTTTAAAGTAGAGACATACATACTGGTATACACCTGAACATCAGCAGGAGAGGACTCTTTAAAGTAGAGACATACATACTGATATACACCTGAACATCAGCAGGAGAGGACTCTTTAAAGTAGAGACATACATACTGATATACACCTGAACATCAGCAGGAGAGGACTCTTTAAAGTAGAGACACTACTGATATACACCTGAACATCAGCAGGAGAGGACTCTTTAAAGTAGAGACACTACTGATATACACCTGAACATCAGCAGGAGAGGACTCTTTAAAGTAGAGACATACATACTGATATACACCTGAACATCAGCAGGAGAGGACTCTTTAAAGTAGAGACACTACATACTGATATACACCTCAACATCAGCAGGAGAGGACTCTTTAAAGTAGAGACACTACATACTGATATACACCTGAACATCAGCAGGAGAGGACTCTTTAAAGTAGAGACACTACATACTGATATACACCTGAACATCAGCAGGAGAGGACTCTTTAAAGTAGAGACACTACTGATATACACCTGAACATTGATGTTGACACAATATGTCCTCTAACAATTGAATTTATAGTTTATATACGCTTTGAGATATACTTTGACCGTCTCTGGTGTGATTTTTGGTGTTAGCTGGAAGAAGATTTGGGCAGCAGTCGACAAAGCTATACAAGGCTCAAAAGTGACAATAAAAGTCACATCCCTGCTCATGTTTTTAACGTAAAAACACAAACCCTCAAGCTTTCGGTTTCAAGTTAGATTGGACACATCCATTGGAGGGTCGATCATATATTCTCACAGATATTATTCTCGACACCTTTTGTACTAACGCCAGGAGTGATTTTTGCCAGGGAACCAGTGAGTTCTTCTGCAAGGTGTTATGACAGTATTGTTGGCGGTGGCGGAGGGCTCCACTGACTGTTCTAATCGCATGGAGCGGGCGAGGGTTGTTGTGAAATCCTGCACCTGTGCCGCCAGGAACCTGGCTCCTGTTGTGAAATGACCTTTGGACATCATAGGGAAGTGACAAGGTACTTTGGCATCAGGGCG